>NC_142045.1:18067631-18221520 GCF_982192425.1 Myodes glareolus | reverse complement strand
CTGATAATGATGGGGCAACTTCCAGATGTGGAAGTCACTGAACACCACCTATGTTTTGCTAGGAAAACATATAATAGAGTTCATGTAAAGCTTATATGCTACAAAAATGGTTAGTTGGTTCTTTGCAAACATGCAAGGTCAAAGTTTGGTAGAGGTACTGGCATTTGCCTTCAGTTAAATGCAGCACACAGCAACTTGTGGACTATCTATTATAATAGGGTGGTGTTGCCATAGAGGTTAAACAGGTCAAGTGTGAGATTTTTGCAAAGTGAGCCTAAAGATAGAAAGTAAATTCTGACTTATGATGTATGATGTGAAATATGTCACTTTAGACTTCCTGTTGGGTATGTTGTCCTGTGAGCTCTTTCCTGGCTAAAACCTCCTTGAGGAAGGGGTGGAGCTTCATTTTACCTAGCTGAGCAAAAAACATGTAGTGACCATTTGTGCCTGTTTGCGTTAGGTTCCCTTTCCTAGTAAACTGCATCCATCTAAACAAGTGCACTTTGCAAGATGGAGGAAGTCAAGAAGCCGTCCCTGGCCATTGAAATCAGCCCTTACAGTTCTGAGCATCTAATGGTTTTGCAGTGGCTGCTCCGCAAATCTGATTTACCAGTCACTAAAATCAAAAGCGTCACATTTACATACATAAAACTGAACTCTGAATTTCCGAATTCCAGTTCCCAGTCATACTGCTGGCGAGTTTGGAAAGGGGGGATCGTGAAGCTTTTGATTTTTTTTTCTTTAAACATTGGTATGTCACTGAACCGAGAGATGGTCAGAAAGAAAACGTGGTTGTACTGTAAGTTACCCATTTGAGTGATCAAGACAGTTTACGTTTGGCATATGGCTCCAGTTTGGCCTGTAACAGTAACGTTTGCGGTCTTTCATTTCCACACCAGCTCTAATTCACTTAGCAAACGATTCTTTGTATGCTCACCTTGCTGGGAAACAATCTGCCTTGACCGGAAGTGGAGTACCACACCCTTAATCCCATCATCCAATAAGTCCTCAGATCTGTACCTTAATGAGATAAAAAAAAATGCCTCTGCCCTGTGTGTTTAGAGGACCCTGGGCTTTTGTAACACCTGTTAAGTCATGTGGCAGCCTCAAATGGAATTAGCAATGAAAGGGAAGCAGGTCCTTGGGAGGAGGAAAATGAAGTACACAGGGGTGTCTGCTCCTGGGTTAAAGAGCTGTTTTTTGGGGGGAGGGGGACAGAGAGGACAGAACCCATTGGAGTACCATCCATTGCCCTTTTCTAGGTCCTAGCAATTTAGAAAGCTGATTCCATGGGCACAAATGTCCGAATGAAGAGTGCTTGCACCAGGGAATGTTTTTGAAAGCAAGAGGGGAGGTAGAGGTGAAGGAGAGAAAGAATGTCCCAGATCAAGGACCTCTGAGGTAGGGCCTTGATTGAGGGTCACCCCTACGGTCCTATCAGCCAGCCAGCCAGAGAAGCTGGTCCTGTTCTCACCTGCCTCGGCAT
Source organism: Myodes glareolus (assembly GCF_982192425.1). Lineage (NCBI taxonomy): Eukaryota > Metazoa > Chordata > Mammalia > Rodentia > Cricetidae > Myodes > Myodes glareolus. Next base: position 18,220,034 of record NC_142045.1, on the reverse strand, counting down.
CTCTCTTCTCCACAGACTCCTAACTCAGCGGATTGCTCCCTCTCTGAAGGGCGTGAGTGGTAGATGCAGTCAAAGGACTGTCATCGCATGGCATTCTGACCCAGAAATAGAGTCGTCATGGTGGCAGTCTCCAGAACCTTCCGAATTTGCTGGGCTTGCTAGATATGTAGAGCCTGGACTGCTGGGGGAGTCCCTGAAGAGGCAATGCGCTTAGGCTTGTGTTATTTCAAATCTATTCCAAGGAGCTTGGTGTAGCCCTATAAATAGTCATTGATCCTCCCAGGATGCCTCACAGCTCATATTATTGCTGTCTGCAAATGAATCAAGAAAGCAAGAGCCATTATGTTTTCTACCTAAGGTCAGTGGTGTGCAAGTAGATGCTCTAAAAGCTGATGGTGGGACAGGAGCCTTTTGTCTGTGTCTCTGCTTTTGCCAGAAGCTCCATGCACAAGGAGCATCCCATGACTGAAAACGAAGATAAGAACCCCTCCCCTGTGCGACTTTAGCACACCTCCGTTGGCCATCCAAGCTGGGCCGTGTTATCTCGTCTAAGCAGAAGCTCTCTCAAAGAAGTAGGGTCGGGAAAGCAAAAGAATTTCTAGTTGTGCCTTTGAAGTTGTGTGGTCTGCTCTGATGGGTGTTGCTGCGTGCCGTGTGGAGTTTAAAGGCACGGAGCGGTACAGTGTGGAGGTAAAAAGCAGCTGTTTGCCTAGCGGTGCCGAGAGCCCAAATTCAGCCTCTACAATTTTTGCGAGCCTCCTTTTTGTGTTACCCTCCGTCTGCTGCCTGGCACCCTTCTTCGCTGTCTGACGCCCTTCCTTATGGTATAGCAGTGTCTATGTCCCGATGCTGAGGGCTTTGCTTGGTAAACTGGAGACATACTTTTTGACAGTGAAACTGTTAGAAGCTATTTTATTTTATGCCATAAACTCTCTTGGGTTTGTGACATCTGTTGTTTCTGCCTTGTATGTGCTAGCGATTAGCATGCCTGGAAGAAACGCTTGGTCTCCTCCCATCACCAATCAGGGGAAAGCAGTCGTCTTTGGTTAGTTTCAGTTGGGGATGATGTGAACTGATTATGCTAATTTCCACTGATGTCGGTCAGTTACCAAGTGGTTCAGGGATTCCTTTGGTTTGGGGCTCTACAAGTAGCAGTCCTGTACAGGGAGGGTGCCAGGCCTGTCCTGGGTAGCATTGCTCAGTGAGTATGTAAGGAATGACTTAAACAGGAGAATAAATGGCTCCTGCGAGAAGCAGCTAGTAACCTGCTATGCCATCGTACGGCATTAGAGGTCATCTAATCTATGTTCACATCTCTGATCTAGGAAATCTTTTAAAAGAGAGGTTCAGGGCCGGTGAGATGGTTGAGCTGGTAAAGATGCTGTCTGCTAACCTGAAAACCTGAGTCTCAACCCTGCAGCCCCCATGGAGGAAGGGCTCCACGGCTTGTCCTCACCTCCATATTCGGTGTCTCAGTGTGTCTGTAAACGGGCTTTTCTGTCCCACCCAATCCTGTAGCCACTCTTAAAATAATCACTCAGAGGTTTAATTACAAACCGTTTGACCTATTGCTCAGGCTTATTACTAACTAGCTTTTATAATTTAAATTAACCTATTTCTGTGAATCTATGTTTTGCCACTTGGCTTCATGACATTACCTGCTTTCTAGCACATCTTGTTGCTCCCGCAGCTCGCTGGCACCTGACCAGACTCCTCCCTTCTCTTCCTGTATCTCTGCTTGGATTTCCCACCTGGCCCTATCCTGCGTTGCTGTAGGCCAGAGAAGTTTCTTTAATCACCAATGGTACTAAAACATATTCACAGCATAATAAAGATTATTCCACAGCATGTGCCACACAACGCATAATACACATACACACACAATACATAAGTAATACATGTAAAAGGGAAATTTATAGCATTAGAGATGGCACAGATTTCAGTTGGAGGATTAGGGCTCCACAGCCCGCAATCACTTGCTTTTTACGTGACTTTGGGTGTGATTCTAGGTTTCTGTTCTCTACAATAGGACCATGGATGTAGAATTTCAAGGTTCACTACTGTTCTTTGGGGTGTCCTTCTTCACTTTAAACAACTGATGGCTTACCTATCCTAACCACAGGGCCAGGGGGCTGGTACCTCGCCTCATTGGAACAGTGATTGGTTCAGAAGGTGGGACTTGTTTGAATCTTGGCCAATTAGGAAATTTCTGTGGCGCGCTCTTCAAACCACACCTGACTAGGGTTAGGGCTCTGACTCCGGAGAGACTGGCCCTCGTCATCTTCTCCCATTGCTGGAAAGAAAAAGATGGCATACAAAGAATAGTGGAGCTATGCTTTGATGATCACGGCCTTTCCAAAGTGTTCCCTGGAACTTTGTCCCCAGTGTACAGTAGGGAGTGCACCTTGTCCCCAGTGTACAGTAGGGGTGCACCTTGTCCCCAGTGTACAGTAGGGGTGCACTTTGTCCCCAGTGTACAGCAGGGAGTGCACCTTGTCCCCAGTGTACAGTAGGGGTGCACCTTGTCCCCAGTGTACAGTAGGGGTGCACTTTGTCCCCAGTGTACAGTAGGGGTGCACCTTGTCCCCAGTGTACAGTAGGGGTGCACTTTGTCCCCAGTGTACAGTAGGGGTGCACTTTGTCCCCAGTGTACAGTAGGGGTGCACCTTGTCCCCAGTGTACAGTAGGGGTGCACCTTGTCCCCAGTGTACAGTAGGGGTGCACTTTGTCCCCAGTGTACAGTAGGGGTGCACCTTGTCCCCAGTGTACAGTAGGGGTGCACCTTGTCCCCAGTGTACAGCAGGGAGTGCACCTTGTCCCCAGTGTACAGTAGGGGTGCACTTTGTCCCCAGTGTACAGTAGGGGTGCACCTTTAGAACCTCACAGATGGGATCGGTGACCGTTGAAGAGCTGGAGGCCAACAGCTAATCTCTTTTGTCCTTCCCTCATGAGGACACAAGCCTTGGCCTTGGAGCTTTCTTCTTCTGGAACCATACGAAAGTAAAGTTCTCTTTACAAGTTTACCCTTTTTCCTGGCTAACTTCATGTCAACGTGACACAAGCTGGAGTCATCTGAAACAAGGGAACCTCTGTTGAAAAAAAACCTCCATAAGATCCAGCATTTTCCTAATTAGTGATCATTGAGGAGAGACCCAACCTGTTGTGAGTGGTGCCGTCCCATGGTTTGTCCTTCTATAAGAAAGCGGGTTGAGCAAGCCATGGGGAGCAGACCAGTCATTAGCACTCCTCTTTCGTGCCCTCTGTGTCAGCTCCTGCCTCAGGTTCCTGCTCTGCTCAGGTTCCGGTCCTGACCTCCTTTGATGATAAACTGTGATCTGGAAGTGTAAGCTGAATAAACCCTTTCCTCTCCAACTTGCTTTTGATCATGGTGTTTCATCACAGCAATAACAATTCACTACCTGAAGCATTTTGTTAACAACAGAAACAAACTACAGTTCTGAGCAGAGATACAAGGAGAGCAAGGAGATGGAGCGTAAGTTTCTCTTTTCAATCCATCCCAAGGAAGGTCTAACTACTATTCTTACTGTGGTTCCCATTGTTTTTAACCTCAAATACTCATTTAGGCTAAGGCAGTTTGTTGGGTGCATTGAGTTGATTATTAAAAATAGTTTCTACTGATCCAGAACAAAGAGAATTCATGAACCTCTCCTCTGAGAGGGTCTTTATTTCTGTTTCCTGACATCTACTCAGAATACTTTCCGTAGAACAAGTATTTCCCAGCACAGGATGAAAACTCAGCCAGTCTCTGTGAGTTTTAAGTAATACTCTTCACTGTAATGAAGTTTAAATTGGAAATATAGTAGACCACCAGGGTTCGTCAGATAATCAAAACTTGAGGCATGAAATTAGGTTTTCCACCTTTTCTTCCCCAGGTAAATAAGGTCTTTGCCTGCTGAAAAGCTTATTGTAAGTCCGATTCCGACCTGCCACAGCCTGTGCTGGACAAGGAAGGAGAGGAGGGCAGAAAAGTGCGCTCTTACTGATGCTGACACGGTGGCTTCCTCTCTTCATGCCTCTTGGTTAAAGCGGAGCATCCCGTGAGAGCTCCTCTCATATTCTCTCATATTCGCTGGCTTTGTTTACTTGTAAACAATGCCCTTTCCTCTCTCCAGGATTTTACATTGTTGGTTCCACAAAGTCTCTGTGACAGGGTCTGTTCACTTCTAGGCTGTCCTCTTGGGCAGCATTTATGAGGGGTCCCAACAGCTCCCTCCTTCTGGTGGCCTGCCTCTACCCCCAGGGTAGACAAGTTTGGGGTGGGCGGGCCAGCCCAGCAGTTGGCTCTCCTCCCACTCCCCTATGTTCTTGTTCTCTGGCCCTTTCTGGAACTGGACCAGTCAGGTACCTGTCATGTCCTCCTAAGGTAGGAACGTATGACAGGCTTCTGTCCTTTTGAAGCCCCCTCTCCTAACCTGCCTGTACCCCTCTCCCTTCTCAGTCACAGGGACGGAGTGATCCACAGCACACTGTGCTCCCGGGAAGCCTTCCTCCTGTGCGCTCCCTTATTTTCCATACTCTTGACTTTCTAACTGTGCTAAGTGCTTTTTACAGTCACATGGTGTTCGGCCAAAAGTTTTATTTTTCAGATTTGTACATGGCTCTGGAGCTTCAAGGTAGTATTTTATGACCATTCTTGGTACCTCAGTTGAACTGTCAACGTAACAGATCTTTGAAGAAGCGCTCTGTACATCTGGAGTGCTCCAGAGCTGCAGGGGATTAGGGCCCTTTGTCCTGAAGAGGCCAAGGACCGAAGGCGATAGAACAGAGCCTGGAATGCAGCTGCAGTTCATGAAGCAGAGGCTGTAGATGCAAGCTTGATGCAGGCTCACCGAGGTACTTCGCTTCGTGTGTAGTTAATGCTCTCTTTATTACTTAGTTAAGGTGGGATTGCTAATAGACAGCTTCCAGTTTGCACTGCTCTCTTGATTGAGTATACACATGGCAGTAATTAAGACGGTAAGGGCATACATTTGAACTGTAAAAGAAAAGAGAGAGAGTTGCCTTAGAGCCAACATTTCTCTCACTATTGGTTGAGAGAGCCTGCAGTTTGTCCAGAGAGAGATCACGTCCACGTTCTTAAAGTAGACTTATACAGCTGTGGTACCTAGCCACATGCACAAACTGATTTACCATCCTAGACCCAAAGAAATACTTTTCTTCTCTCAAGAGTTGTAGGAATTGGCAGAAGAGGATACAAGTAAATGGGTAGCTACGTCTGTCACCTAGAAATTGCATGTCCTTGTTCATTCATTTAGCTCAATAAACAGTTATCTGTTGCAACCTGCTTTCCGTAAGCACTCTTCTAGCCGTGGGGCCTACAGGGATGAACCTATAGAGAAGCCCAAAGATATAGGCTTAGAGAGAAGCAGAGCTTGCAGTCTTGTGGGGGCAAACAGACAGCTGACACGTGTTCAGTTCTAAGGTGTGCTAAGTAACAAGGAAAAGAACAGGGGGGTGTGCGGGGTGGGGGGGAGGCAGTGGTCTGTCTCCCAGCCTCGCTTTGAAAGGCATTCTCGGTGGAAGAACTATAAAGAATTGGTCCCGCCACTTCTTTGCAGTTCATATATATGCCTAGCTGAATTGCGTTAGCTGATATGTAAATGAAATATCTCAGGCAAGGGATTTTCCAGACAAGCCTATACTTCCCAACCCTTCCCTGCTTGAGATGGTGTCTGACCCATTCCTCAAGCAGAGCTCAGGATTTCTTAACAAGCTCTGTGTTGGAAAAACTGCTTGTCGGGGTATAAATCTCTGAATGCTGTTCTCCCAGTGGTCAGCTCTGCCCCCTCAGGACTTTGGGTTCTCAAATCTAAAGAGCTCTAGCAGGGAAGTTACTTTGTTTCTTGCTTTTATCCTCCACTTGGTTCCTTTGTTCTGTTTCAGAGCAGGAGAAACAAAAGGATGAGTTTGAATAAGAATGGCCCCCACAGGCTTCTGTATTGGAATATTTAGTCAGGAGGAAGTGGCACTGTTTGAAAGGACTGAAAGGATTAGAAGGTGTGGCCTTGTTGACGGAGGTGTGTCACTGGGGGTGGGCTTTGAGGTTTCAAAAGCCCATGCCACGCCAATCATCTCTCTTGGCTACAGATCAGGAAGTAGCTCTCAGTGATTGCTCTAGCACCATGCATGCTGCCATTTTCCCCACCATGGTGATATTGGACCAAACCTCTGAAACTATAAGCAAGTCCCCAATTCAGTGCTTTCTTTTGTAAGAGTTACCTTGGTCATGGTGTCCTCTTCACAGCAATACAACCATGACTAGAACACTGAGGAAATTTTTAAAAAATGTTTTTGCCAACATAGTACTGAGAGTTTGCTAAGAATGTTTTCTTCAACAAATCACCCAAGATGTTTTCCAGAAAATAAGAAAGTGAATATTGTTGAGAGCATGTTGTAAATATGATATAATGGGTTAAGAAAAAGTGTATTTCCACTCTACTACAGTATTTCTCTGAAGCGCACTCTACAAGGTGCACTTCGTATCTGTTGCGTCATGATTTTTAGTGTTATTTGATAAAAATGTTTTCCTGACTGGAGACTGAATGGCCCAGAGACCTATGATAGAAAAAAATTACTAAAATGAGTCATAATGATATTTTTATATACTCATAGTTTGATACCTAGTCCAGTGGTCACCAGAGAAGAGAGGCTGCTGGCATCTTATAGGAGCAGATATAAAGACCCACAGCCCAACATTAGGCCCCTCCCTTTGGAGCTCAGGGGACCCTGTGGAAGAGGTGGAGGAAGAATTTCAGGAGCCACAGGGATTGAGGACACCATAAGAACATGGCTCCCAGATAACCAACTAAATTGGGCTCATAGGGGCTCACAGAGACTGAAGCAGCAATCACAAAGCCTGCAGGGATCTGAGCTAAGTCCTCTGCATATATGATGTGGTTGTTTAGCTTGGTGTTTTCGTGGGACTCCTAACTGTGGGAGTGCAGTTGTCTCTGACTCTTTTCCCTGCTCTTGGGACCCTTTTTCTCTTACTGGGTTGCCTTACCCAGCCTTCATTTGAGGGTTTGTACCTAGTGTTATTGTGTCTTGTTATTGTGTGTCCAGTTGATATATCTAGGGGGCCTGCTCTTTTCTGAAGGGAAATCCAGGAGGAGTGGATCTGGAGGAGAGAGGAGTTTGGGGAGACTCTCAGGAGTGGAGGGAGGGGAAACTGGTAGGACTGTATGAACAAATGAAGAACAAAGAAAAAAACGTGATTTCCTGGCTTCTACATGTCATAAAAATAGTGCCAAGCCACACAGGGAGCCTTCGCTTCTTGCTTCAGCATGGGTGTCATTTTATGCCTCAGTTTCCTTAGCTGCAAGGGAAGGGTGTTGAACATTTCTGCCCCGTTGATTTTTAAGGTTACTGAGGGAATAAATGAAGTATCCTTATATAAGGCTTTTTATAAAGCACAAAAATGTTTACATCTGAATAAATGATTATTTTTGTCATTTGGTTTTTAGTGTTGACACTTCTGAATGATCTCAGTCTATTAAATATTAAACTGTTCTCCCTCAATTTATTGTGTCTAGATCCAGATGCACATCTTACCCATCTTACCAGTGTATCTGGCTAGGTTAAGTCTATCTATCTGTGTGTGTGTGTGTGTGTGTGTGTGTGTGTGTGTGTGTCTATGTGTATCCTTGCTTTATGGTGGGGGGTGAAATTTGAACCCAGGGCCTTGAGCATTCTAGGCAGGCATACTTTCACTGAGCGACATCCCCAAGCTAAGGTTGGATAAAAGTTTATGCTGGGACTCAAGCTAACACAGACACTCCAGGCCACCATATATATAGGAAAATGTGTTGCTTGAAGCACGGAGAGATCTGGGTTTGAGTTTCTGCTCCACCATTCACCACTGAATGACTTTGGGGAGTTTAATAATTTTGTTCTTCAGTCTCCTCATCTGTGAAGCAGCTGTGAAGATAAGACAGTAAAAATTGCAGAAGTAAGTACTGCTTGCCAACCGTTCTATAGGCCTTAAGTGCTCGTGTTCTTCCCCTTGGAAATAGATAGAACAGAACCTCACATTTATTTTAAAAGATTGTTTTCTTTATGGATGAAATTCGGATTCTGTTCAGCTTTTGCTGCAATGGTGAAAGCACATCACGTCTGCACTTATTTTCTAATAAAACCGTATTTTAAAAATACTCTAGTATTTGTACTGAATACCAGCTTTTACAGAAACTTGACTGATTTGTGATGGAAATAGTACAGGAAACACATTTTTATTTAATTCATTTGAAATACTATAACTTGAGTAGATCCTTCTTGATAATTAGGATATTCTTGATCTCTACTTGATCCTAGATAAGCTTTTAAATGGTTAAAGAAATAAAGCCCCATAGAGAACAAGGCAATTAAAGTGACGTTGAGAGGCGAAGGGGAACTTGAACAGGAGTGTGTCCCCAGATGTCTAAGCACAAGCGGTAGGGATGGCAAGGGCGGAAAACCCCACAGAGGGCAGAGGAGCTGGAGCCTCTCCTTTGCCGCATTTCATGAACACCGTCTGCCACCATTCCTCACCGCTCCTCTTTCGGTGGCACCATCTTCTCTGTGTTTGGAGGACTGCGAGGTTTGGGTGGTCGAATGGAAACGAGCCACAGCTGACCCATTTTTGCCGCGTGCAGATAAACAGTAAACATTCCCTCTGCTGCCCAGACAGCTTCTCCTGCATTAGAAGCTCCGCCCTCGCAGCTATGGGCCCTCTACTTCTTCTGGGGTACCACCCAACTTTCTCTCTTTTTTCTGAAATGGTCCCAAGGCAGGCATGGTTAGAAAAATGACTTCAGACAGTCTCTATAAAAAAGACCTTGATGCATGACTTTTTGTTTGTGAACTGTAAATGGCCTAATTTCTCTTAGTGAATGTGCCTCTTGAGGAATGTGTCTGGTGGAAGCTCCTGCTGTTAGGGATCCTTCATCCTTATCTCATGATTACCATATGCCATCAATCCTGCTCCTCCAGAGTCCGTCCTGTTTTCCTTCTGAAGCTAGAGTGTAACAAGAGCAAATGTCTTCCACGTCAGCACGTTACTCCCTTTAACTGTGTGTTGACAAGTTAAGAATATGAAAAATAAGAAATCTAGATGATTATTTTGTTTTTTTTTAAAAAAGAATCTTTTTAACTTTCCTTTTATTTATTCTTTATGTCTTCCACATCGTGCGTCTCCATCCCATTCATTTTCCCACCCCTTCATATCCGGCCTCTGCCCTTGCAGCCCTCCCACCCCCAAATAAAATGTAAGAGTAAAGGAAAGATCAATCTCGTCATGGAAGCTGTAGTGTGACACAGTGAGTCACGCAGTAAACCTGTTGTCCGTGTGCCGTGACTCATTGCAGAGAGTCACTGGTCTGGTTCCAGTCCTCTGGTTTCTGCTACACCATCGATGCTGGATCCTCACCGGGACTCCTCTAGGTTATCCTCTTGTTGTTCTGTGTTGTGGAGATCCTGCAGCTTTGGATCTGCAGGACAGGTCCCTTCACACGCTCCAGCAGATCACAGACAGGGTGGATGTTGTGGTGGATCAACTCATAACCCTGGTTCTGCACCTGTGTGATTGCAGGGTTGGTCAGCCTGCCAGCATTTCATAAGGTGGAACCCATTGAGCCCTGCTCTAGAGGAACGCCTCTCAGCATCCTCTGTTGTTCTGGCATAAAGCTTGTTGCACTGTTCATTTTTAGACTTCCATATTGAGTGGTACTTTTTTTTTTCTTGTCTTGCCCTCTTCTTCCTTGTGCCAGAGACATTTTTTTAGGTAAGTTTCCTGCTGTGACCAAAGTCGAAAAAATTGAGAGGTTAACACTTAAGTGGCAATGTCAGAGAAGATTACACGTTCAGTCTTTCCCCTATTTCTTCTCTGGGAGAAAAAGCTGGCATAGATGATCTTTTCTTTCTGTTCTTTTCTGTTCAACATTATGTTATTAGAGAAGTAATTTACAGTCATTATGGGACTCCTAAAAACACAAAAACTTGGAGGAGGAAACAAAATTGTCGCGTAGTTCCTCTGCCCTGAAAAGCACCATTGCTGATGGTTGTGTGTAGCATTGTAGTCTGCCCCCGTCTAGTATGCTGTAGATATTTCCTGTCATTAACGTCTCCTGCATTCTCCCTTTTAGTGGTCAAAGATGCTATTTGGATGCACGCGGGTAGGGACAGACTCGTAAGGGAGTTGTCTGGTTTCCAAAGCCTCGATGCCCCCCAAAGCGCGAGTGTCGGGCAACCACATATAACCCAGGCACCAGGAGCTGGGGGTATTGTTCTCCAACGGGGACGTGGCTAGGACCACGCAGACGTGTGGAGTCCTACAGGGCCTCCTTTCCACAAGGTCCGTCTCACTCTCCGGGTGACTGAGGGAAGCTTTGGGGAGGCTCTTAGCTCTTATTGCTCAAGGAGAATAAGAATTGGTAGAGAAATGCCCTTTCTGTCGAAGCCACAAGGACAGCTAGTCGCCAGGGACTGTACAGCCTCTTTCAATGAGAATGAGTTCTGTGAACTTTACAGTGGCGATCACCTGTCTCTTGTAGGATGGAGTGGAGATTCCAATCCCTTGCGAACTCTCTGTTTTCATCTTCTGTAAAGAGCGGGTGACCTGCAACACCCAGAGTAAACTTTCAAGAGGGTAAAAGCTAAGAGAGACTGGTGTGTGTGTGTGTGTGTGTGTGTCTGTGTGTGTCTGTGTGTGTCTGTGTGTATCTGTGTGTGCACGCATGCTTGCCTGCCTCCTTTTGTTCGGTTTGGTGTAGTTTAATCCATCAGTTGGCAGGGGCAGGAACACTGCATTGCTGCAAAGACTGCAGGAAATGCAAAGGCAGCACATACTTAGGTAACACTGACCCAGCCCTGAGAAAGTAGAGGCTGCATGCTGCAGCTCCCTGTTGGTTTTTGACCAGATGACTTGTCTTGGGGCGCAAGGCTGTGCCCCTCAGGAACCTGAGAAGAGAAGGAGCATCAGTCAGGGAGCCTTACGGGCCGCAAATCGCAGCTCATCGAGCCAGCCAGGCCATTAATGCCTTGGTATTTAATTACTGGCTGCTCCACTGCTAGAAAATGTCACCGGGCCCGTGTACTAAATCCGCTCCAAAGAACCAGCTTTCCCTTTCAGACGGTCCTGTTTCCTGTGCTGTGAAAAAATCAGGGAAACGTTTGACAGATCTGTCAAAGCTGGTAGGGCCAGCTGCTGCGTTCCTGGTCATCTTAGCTCTCCAGCCCACGTCCTGCGCTGGGCAGGCCCTGCAGAACAAACACAGGAGGCACTTGGCTGTGAAAAGACTCACCTGAGTCAAATCCGTGGCTTTGAAGTGAGTCACTTCAGTGTTTTTCCAGCTGTTTGGGTGCCCCCCCCAAGTTCCCACCTTCTGTGTTACAGTTAACCATGTTATGTAGGGCACTGGGAAGATTTTTTAGTTGAATTTTTGGCATTATTTTAATGGTAGAAAACTCATTCAGCCTTGGATATCAGGCTAATGACATGAAAACGTTAAACAGTCTCTTTCAAAGCAGCTAAGTGGATAGCGTTCTTCAGATGTTCAGCATTTCTTTAATACTCCTATGGGTGTGTTCTGAAATATGGCTTCAGCATCCACAAAGTCGTTTAACGTGCTGGACGGAGGCTTTAGTGACCGTGCCAGTTAGTTAATGGTGTTACAACAACAAAACACAAACTATGAAGAAGCATTAAAAATAATGAGATTAATCATTCCCAAATGGGCTTAATAAATAACAAGATAGATGATATTATGTTTCCAGTTTTGGGAGAATCCAATTCATTTGTCACCTTTATGTTATTATTTTAGGTTCTCTCTTACATTCTTTTTTGTCATTTCACACAGGCGGCACCTGCCCTGTATGTAGTACTAGCGGTGCAATGTTTGATAGAGTGAATTGGGCTTGATGAATGAATCTGGTGTATTTTGTGCTGGCCAAGTGGGTTTCTCCTGTTCAGTTTAACTCTCTCTCTCATTCTCTCTCTCTCTCTCTCTCTCTCTCTCTCTCTCTCTCTCTCTCTCTCTGTGTGTGTGTGTGTGTGTGTGTGTGTGTGTGTGTGGTTCTGGGGACTAAGCCTAGGGGCTTGTGCATACTAGGCAAGCACTCCACCCTTTGAGCTGCGCCCTTCATCTTTTCTCTCCTGCCTTTAGAAGACATGCGCACAAGGTCTCTCTAATTTTAGAAGACATGTGCACACGGTCTCTCCAGATCTTAGAGGACATGCGCACACGGTCTTTCCAGATCTTAGAGGACATGCGCACACGGTCTCTCCAGATTTTAGAGGACATGCGCACACGGGCTCTCCAGAGCTTAGAGGACATGCGCACACGGTCTCTCCAGATCTTAGAGGACATGCGCACATGGTCTCTCCAGATCTTAGAGGACGTGCATACATGGTCTCTCCAGATTTTAGTTAGAGGACGTGCACACACGGTCTCTCCAGATTTTAGAGGACATGCGCACACGGGCTCTCCAGATCTTAGAGGACGTGCACACACCATCTCTCCAGATTTTAGAGGACATGCGCACACGGTCTCTCCAGATCTTAGAGGACGTGCACACACCATCTCTTCAGATTTTAGAGGACATGCACACATGATCTCTCCTGGTTTTAGAACACATGCACACACGGGCTCTCCTGGTTTTAGAGGACATGCACACATGATTCTTGATTTAGTGCCTGACCTAGAATCAGTGTGCAGAAGCCTTAGGACTTAGGAACATTTTTACCATCGTCATTAAAATATTTCTGTTGTTTTTTTTCCACCTCTAGTTGTAGCCAGTTTTTGTTTGAACTATTTGAACTAATTAAGTCTCTGAGAATTTATTTGTACAATCTCATGGAATTAAAAGAGCTGCAGCTTTACTAAGTTTTAATGAAATGTTTCTCAGGAGCTAGTAAATAATACAAATTTGCTTTGTAGTCCTCTCCTTAAGTTCTCACTGTCACCCATGCCATCTGGAGAATGGTGAGTGCAGAACCCTGCAAGGACCTTCCCTGCTGCAGCGGGAGCATGGAGTCTAACCCAGTTACGCCACTTCTGCACTTTCTACCATTTAAAAACTCTCAGCCCCAAGTATTTTGTGCCTCAAAGTGTCACCCGTTGGCATGGTTACCAGACAATAGGAGCTATAGTGCTCCAACTTCAGAGCACTTTCTAAGGTTATTTGATATTTAGACTGTAATTCAACATTGTTTTCCATAGATCTGATCTATATGAAATTCAGAGTGTATGGTTTCTTTGAATCTTTTTTTTTTTTAAAAAAAGGACTGGTCTCAAGTGCTTGCCGCCAAATATTAAGTATGTAGAGATTTTGACTCTACATACTTCCATACATGAAGCCACTGGTTCCCTTTTCTGCCCTGGCTGCTTGCTGCCACAACAGTTTGTGCTTTGAGGATCAGTCACACTGGTTGTCATTTCTGCCACATTTAGGGCTTGGAGAGCATCTCTATTACTTCATCAGTGACTTGGTTCACTGTCACTAATGTGACAGCAGGTATTTGAAACCATGTGACTTTTTCACTGGCTCTGTTAATTCAGTAATGGCTTCATAGTGCCAGTGGTTGGCTGCTAAGTCCCTGTAGTTAATGTAGAAGTTCTGGAGAAACTGCTGCTTAGAGATCCATAAAGCAATGGGCATGTTTTTAGCCTTTGGGATAATCACTGTGCCTTCTGTTAGGCTTGTAGAGTGTAGCTTGAACTTTGAGAGATTACCACTCAGTATGACCCAAGCAAAGCAGTCACACCAGGGCCTGGAAGATGTTATTTTTCCTGTGCAGTTCATCTGTCAGCCCTCTGGCTAAATCCCAAGTCTCCAGGTCATGTAGGTTTCACAGATTGTTTACAACTTGCCCCACACCGCATCCAGCACCTCCAACATTGAGTAGACGGTAGAGGAAAAGAAATTTCATAGAGTAGAACTTAAGTTGAGAGGGAATTTTGAAAATCTTCTTAATCCTGTTTTCCCAGTACCTCACTCTACTGTTAAATGAGAAGGAACCAAGGGCCTCTGGGCTGATGATTATGTTCAGGTGCATTGAGCCATAGAACAGGCCAATCGCAATGCATCTTCGAACCCAGGTTTCCTAGTCTTGTTCAGGACTCCATGGCTTATTTTGGAATAGAATGTTGCCTAGTACACCAAGCTTCCCACTAAGATTTTTAAAAGTGAGTGGTTGTTGGAGAGATACCTGTTGTTCAAGAATATCCAAGAGTAGAGCGGTCCAGGCTCTGAAAAGTGGGTATGGAAAATACTATATATTTCTAGGACTCAGAAGAAGGAGGAGAGAAGATAGGATATCTAAGTATTAGTTTACTGTTCTGCATATCGAAGTTTCAGTGAATAGTAGTTGTTACTAATGATTATCTATGATTATCTTAGTTAAAACACCTGAACATTTTCATCTGGTTCTAACCTGTTGCTAGGTCCTTGTTGGCGGAGACTGCTTGTTCATTCCTGGCTGCCCAGAGCCGAAATAACCACACAGAAATCTGTATTATTTGCAGTACTGTTTGGCCAATACCTTAAGCATATTTCTGGCTAACTCTTATATCTTAAATTAGCCCGTTTCTATTAATCTGTGTTTTGCCACGTGGCTGTGGCTTGCCAACAAGGTTCCAGCGGACTCCTGCGGAGGTGTCTGTCTCCTGCTGGAGGCTGCATTGCTCCTCGCTGATTCTGCCTACTTTCTCCTCCATCTCTGCTTCAAATTCCTGCCTTACTCTATTCTGCTAAGCCACTGGCTGAAACACCTTTATTCATTAGCCAAATAAAAGCAACAAATATACAGAAGGACTTCCCACACCATTGTGTGGCACACACCGGTAGGATTTGCTGAAGGAGGTTCCCCGTCACCTCCTCATATTTTATTTCCCTCACCTCTCCTTCTCCCTCCAAAACACTCCCACATCCAACTGACTTTACCCCTATAACACCTCTTCCTATAGCCCCATTTCAGCTCTATGCCTGTGTGCATTCTGCCTTGGATGCTACCCAGTTGTGAGACAGTCAGCTCCTTGTCACCCACCACTTGTCAGCAGCTCATGGGCTATGAATGAGTTGCAATGCTGAACCTAGCGCTCCTGTGTCCCTTACCTCTCAGTGGTTATCCACCAGCTGAGAACCAAGCCTTGAACACATTGGTCTGTTTGGGGGACCCCTTATGTCTAGACCACAGCACTAATCGATGGATTGTTCTGCTTTGCTAACTCCTTTCATTCCTCTTGAGCTGGCTCGCATATCCAGCTAGGCAAGTATTCCTCAAGCATCTCAGTTAGATAACTGATTACACGTTCTTTGTATTTACTTATTTACGGGTTAACTGCTTCCTTAAATTTTAAGTTGTTTGAAGGCAAGAACTCTTTAGCTCTCTATATTCAGTGTCATCCTTGGAACGTCATAAACATTCAATAAATACTACATGAATATGTGAATGAATTATAAGACTTGCTTTAAAACCCAGTTCAGCCAGTCCCCTGCTTGCCATAGTTTAAGATGTTGGCTGTTGTTGGTTTAGTCAACGTAAGGACCACCATCACAAGCTTCCAGTTTCCATCCAGGGGAGCTCAGAAGTGCTACCCATGGCCTGATTCTTCAATGCCACCTGGTGGATGAAAGAGTAACTCCAGGGGCATGCCTACCTCAAAGCCTGTGGCAGATTATCACTGCTCATGAATATGGAAGTTTTTCCTGTGTCTTGGCATATTTCTGAAGCTTTGTAAGGCAAAACTTTATGGTAATTTCACTTCTGTGTATGGTTTTCTAATATATTAGGGGGTTGGTCAACCATGAACAATGTTTAAAAACATTAACTTGCCCAGCAACACATACCTTATTAAATATTGCGTGTTGTTTCCTAGTTTGTGTGATCTAGGATGAACTGATTGAATGCCTCTGTTACACTGAGTTTTGCTCCATTCATTCAGAAAATATTTATTGATCATCTACTAAATCATGACTAAATGCCTGCCTTTTTTTTGTTGGTGTGGTGGTTTTGTTTTTTTTTGTTTTGTTTCTCTGTAGCTTTGGAGCCTGTCCTGGAACTCACTCTGTAGACCAGGCTAGCCTTGATCTCAGAGATTCTCCTGCCTCTGCCTCCCGTGTGCTAGAATTAAGGCGTGCGCCACCACCGCCCGGCTATGCCTGACACTTTTACAAACTGCTAAAGAACCAAGAAAGACACGGTAGCAGCCTCGTTCTAAGTAATGACTGTTTAGGTTAGAAGAGAGAGCGTACGATCACAGTTGGAACTGAGAGAAATCTCTCACGTTCACAGCCATTCGTGTCCACTGGAACAGAGTACCACAGCTGCTGCCTTTATTCAAGCCATTTGACTCCATTTTCTCAGAATATGTGAAACTGAAGGGAAGTTCTTGTTTTTGATGAATGTGTACCTGCGTTCAAAATTCACGTTTCTTTACTTTCTATATTCCGTTTATCTAAGAAGTAAGTCTTTACACATCTGGAGCATTTAAAAATGAACCAAGAACTGGGCATGGTGATGCAGTATCTTTAACCCCAGCTTTCAAGAGGCAGAGTCGGGAGGATCTCTGTGAGTTGGAGGCAAATAAGTACTAGGCTAGCCAGTGCTATATTGTGAGACCTTATCCAACAAACAAACAACAAAAAACTAAATCTAAACAAAGCAAAACAAAAGCAGGATGTAAACTTTTAAGATAGCAACTACAGTCTATGTGCTTGAATAAAAAAAGTTAAACCTTCCCCAACTCTTGAGGGTCAATAATGTGCACAAAAATAGCCTCTTCAAAACCAGATTTCCCACGGATGGAAAAAGTAGCTTCTCATAGAGGGATCAGGATACTATGGGAACCAAACTTCTCTGCAGGAGCTATGAATGCCAGTGTCCTTCCTAAGTCTTCCTTCCCCTGATGGCCTTACAGTATCAAGGGGGGGCGGGGGCTCCATTTCTAAGTCATTTTTGTCGTAAGTGGTATACTAACACAGAAGTCTTCTTTGCCTGATGCCTGTGCACAATGGGGTATTATGCAGGCAAGCTACCGTTTATAGACATCATTTGAAAAATGTCATAGGACTTCCACACACATCCAAACTTGATTTTTTTTAGCTGGAAAACTAGAAAAGACCTGGGACCTTTATCTAGTTCTAAGGAAGACGACGTTAAAATACGGTGTGTTTAAATGTGATGTGTGCATCTAAAATGTTGTCTTCTGCAGTTGAGGGAAATAGTTCAGAGTTCTCAGGCTGGCCCTATTAACAGCTGATCGATGATTTTTCCTCTCCGATGTCGGGGTACAGTTTGTCTTGGAAATGAAATGATTTGTCGATTGTCGAAATGATTTGTCATGTTCTTTGACTGATAGACAACGTCTGCCAAGGGCATTATTTTCATCCTCCCTCTGATTTATTTTAATGATACCGTGACTGATGCAGATGCCCCCTTTTATTTCTTTGTATCGAATGCCAAACTCAGAGTCTGTGTCTGATTCGTCTCTCACAAATAAAAGGCATCTTCACACATGTTCTGTGTGTCCACTTTACCCCTAGCTTCAGTCGGTGTTATTATCATATTTTTCAGTCCGTGATTGCTGGTATTTGCCATCATCAAGTATTTATGAAAGTCTAGATTTTGCCGAAAAGGAAAGGATTGCTGGGGTGTGTGCGGGCACACCAGTGGGCCATGGGTGAGCGTGGACTGGCAGGATTGTCGCGAGGGTTAAATGCAGTACTTTACGTAGAGCACCAAGCACAGAGCCTCTGACCTAGCCCTCAGCACACCAGCTGACTGTTTAGGAGCCTGGCTGGCCTGCCCAGAAGGGTGGATGGAGTTGCTTCTGGTTTTTCCAGTTCTCCTTTCAGGCAGGCATATAGATGGGTACCCCTCACAACACACAACATCACTATAAGTGCTCCAACTGCACTTCCTTTTGGAAACCGAGTCCCTCATAGCGGGAAACACTGAACTTGAAAACGAGTTGAACTTGTCCATGTTGGGTTTCACGGTCTAAGTTAATGAGGACGACTGACCAGGTCTCTTCCTCAAGAGAGCACCAGATCTCATTACCGATGGTTGTGAGCAGGTAGTGCTCTTAATTGCTGAGCCATCTCTCCAGCCCACAGTGGGAAATACTGGGCCATCCTATATTTGAGTCTGTCTGACTTTCTCAAATTCTCTGTGGTGGAGAGCTGTGATAAATAGGACCTGTGTGTGAGGACAGTGAGGTGGGTGGGGCTGTGGAGAGGGGAGCCCGTGGGGCCTCTGTCCTGCACAATAGAAACCACTCCGTCCTTACCCTACTGGGGGAGCGCCCACACATTTCTTAATAGAGAAAAGTTCGTTTTAGTCCGATTCTGCTGTCATTTCAAATGAGAAATTTAAAACTTGAGTATTTCGAATTTGTTGATGCTTACCAGTTCATTTTTTTAGCCCAGTTTTTTTTTCAGAAAACAATGTGTTTCTGACTTAAAAAAAAAAAACTGCTTTAACAGATGTGTCATGATTGTGTATACTGTGGCAAAATGGTCAAGGGTGTAAATTCAGCTTCCCAGGAAACCACGAAAGGAGGCT
This sequence comes from Myodes glareolus, assembly GCF_982192425.1. Taxonomy (NCBI): domain Eukaryota; kingdom Metazoa; phylum Chordata; class Mammalia; order Rodentia; family Cricetidae; genus Myodes; species Myodes glareolus. The sequence continues at coordinate 18,201,475 of NC_142045.1, read as the reverse complement.
AAGGCTGACGAAAAGCAGCAGTGAGCAGACGAAGACAAATTGAAAAACAGTTGGAAAATAGAAAGGCAAAAGTTTGTTGGGGTCTACGTTTGTTTTAAATGCAGATTTCCTGTAATGAATCCATGTTAACGACAAGACCAGGAACTATTTTTTTCTTTTCACAAGTAGAAAGTTGCTGACTTTATTTGGGGCGCGCAGCACATACCGCGACCTCCCCTACCCTTCACCCCCCTCCCCGCTTGTTCTTCTACAGGCCCAATGGCTGCTCCCCAACACTTCTGAGCAGGCATCAGTCTTGAGCCTCTTCTACCTGTAACATTGCCAGTTTCGTTTCCTTGTGACTCCGGTTTACTCCTATTTTAAAAGTCGCATGGATATAGCAGACCGTCGGCCCTGTCTTTCTTATCCCCTTTGCCTGTGAACCTCCCGACCGTATTTAGATCTCGGCACAGCCTGGCTCTCCCAGGAAGCCTCAGGCTGCTCCAGGCTGTTAGGTTTCTTGGTTGTTTCACCTGAAAGACTAGCCTTACTTTAGTTAACTGGGTTCCTTGTCTCTCCACCAACCCACAGGCACTCTCTGCAGCTGGCCCGGTGCCCCTCCCCCACCCCTTATCCCCAGCATCTAGCGCAGCATTGTTTGGTATGTATGATAAAAACAGAACTGGAAGGGTGCAGCCCTAACTCTTGGCTGTGCACCGCCCCATCTAGCTGTGGTCCTTTGGAGTTGGCAGTGGGGATCTTTTCTTTCTAAGGTCTACAAGCAATTTGCCTCATCAGAGCTAAGGATGTGCCATTTTTCTATTTACATAAGCAGGTGTATTCACTGCTGAAATTACAGCTTTCCCATGCAATTTTCTTCTCTTTTCTTTCCGCTAAAATAGGATGTCCTTCCGAGTCTGTGCAAAGCTACACATTACCGCTGGTGATCCCAGCTTGCTTTCCCGTGGCCTGCATCCTGGTCAGGAGGAGTTCTTCATGCTGGGATGCAGTCAGGGTGCTTTGTTGGAGGTCATTCTGTGACCTGTTTCCGCACAGCTTTCTAAGGATCGCTTGACTACCCACAAGCTGCTGGGAAGGCCTTTCTGTGCAGCCTGACTCTTCCAGGATCATCAGTTTTCTTCAAAGGGGGAAGGGCTGGCGCTCTGAGGCTCAGCAGACTGGCATTTTTAAATGACAGAAGAAAGGAACCTGTGGCATCTAGGCCCTGCAGCAATGTCAGGGCACATAGTCGGGGGTTTTATAAGAATTAAAAATATCGTGAGCTGGCAGGATGGCTCAGTGGGTTAAGGCAGCTTCAGCAAAGCCCGAAGACCTGAGTTTGAGGCCCCGGCCCCACATGGTAGGAAAGAAACAGTTTTTGGAAGTTGTCTCCTGGGTGCCCCCCACCACATGCTCACACATACATGAGTAAGTGAATATGTATAATTTAATAAAGATAGATTAATAAAATAAACATCAAAATGAACCTTTGTAGCCAGCCCGAGTCCTGGGAGGTGAAGACAGATGTTGGGAAGAGTCTAGTGGAACCCCGAGTTTGTCAGAGCTTGTTAGAAAGCTTGGAAGAAACCCATGCTAGATTGTATCAATTTCAACTCAAGCAGGTGGTGTCGGTAGCTCCACCTTTGCATGGACCTCTCAAAATATAAGCCAGGTTAAAACAGGTTTAAATCAAGGATGGAGCAAATCCCATGACCGACTTTAAAGTAAGTCTCCCCTCCTTACTCCAGCGGGCTGGTGGTTGGAGTACCATGCCACCAAGGTGCCGATTAAGGCCAGCCTCCTAATCTGTAAAGAAAACCCAGGCCTATGTGTGCATCTACTAAAGCCTTCCTGTGACCCCTTTCATGACCTTGCTACTTGGGTTTCGAAAATGAGGCCTTAGCCTTAGGTATTCATTCTCTCTCTCTCTCTCTCTCTCTCTCTCTCTCTCTCTCTCTCTGTATGTATGTTCTAAGAAGAAAGATACTATTTATTCACACAGCTTCTAAACAAAGTTCAACAGTATACCAAAATAATTTTAATAATTTTGGAAACATTCTCAGTATGAGCTCCAATGGGCTCTGTAAACCTGCAGTCCCCACAGCACTTTAGGGCTCAGAGCTCAGGACACATCAAATAGTATCAGAGAAGGAGCAGACGATACACTGTGGCCTCTTCTTTTTAAATCTTCCCACGTGGTCGCCTCAAATTGCCACTCCCAGCATATTAAACCTTGTTTCAGAGTACCCCTTCCTTCCCCTGCTTCTGGCATGCCTGCTTGGATGGTTAGGAAAACCCACACAGGTGAAAGAGGGGGACAGGGACTCTGTGGAGCAGCTGGTGCCGCACTAGAAGTTCAGACAGCAGAAGGCGCGGTGGTCGTCGAGGCGAGGGAGTGCTGACCCTTGTGAGGATCCTACTTTTGCAACCCAACAGATGCCTCTGAGCGTGGTTCTCACCCAGGCATGACCTTACCAAATGTGTTTGAAAGTGATTCCTCAAACAAGCTCAGATGGGGGCCCTGGGCAAGAGGTAGAGCGAGCTGCTCAACCTTCAATGTCAGAGTAGGTAACTCGTTTTCTCGGGAGGACAGCATTCACAGTAGGCAGTCTGCAGAAGTCAGTTCTCTGGTTCTGCCAGTCCCATGGATAGAACTTGGGTCATCAGGCTTGTAGCAAGTGCCTTTGCTCCTGAAACATCTCCCTGAAAATCAGAAAAATATTTGATTGCTGATAGAGGAGAGTTTAGCAGTAAAGAAAACCGAAACAATAAGGTCAGAATTTCAGGCATCAGAGAAAGCTAAAAAGAAAGATGATTGGAGGGTGGGATTCTGTTTGAATTAGTCGTGGAATACTAAATAAAATCGTCACCAGCTCCCGAATAGAAAGCCCAACCCTTCTTACTTGATTCCGAATAAAAGGACCCCAAATCTAATACAGGTCTTGAAAGCACTTCTTATAGCCATAGTCTGGGGGCATTAGCCCATCCCATCTGGAGCCTCCCTGTCACCCTGGCCACTCCTGCTTCCTGGAGGTAGCTATGGGTAGCAGCCAAGTGAGGCCCAGTAGGAGTCCTCTGGAATTGTTCCTGTATAAATAGCAGGTGCAAGCCAAGAATATTTTATGTGTGTTCTGACTACGTCCTCCAGGGGCTCTCTGCTGCCATAGCCTTGGAATGCGATCGTTTTGATTAATAACTCACGAGTATTTTGTAATTCATTTGTAACAGTCCCCTTGGCTTTCTCAATCCCCAAGGGCATTTTCAGTAAGAATTATGCATGGAACTTTCTAGAATACATTCAAGTAGCACTTATGGAAGTTAATGTGTCCCCGAGCTTTATAGCCAAGATTCAGAAATGGAAGGAAAGTTAATAAGAAATAAACCTCATAATTTTTGAAATATGAAACCATTTCTCTGTAAATAAATATTGCTTTGGATTTTTCCTCTATAGATCTCAAGTGTGTACAGTGTGAAGCAGTTTCTTTTTTATGACTTCTATAAGGCTGCTGAAAAGATAGGAACTTGCCCGTCCCAAAAACTCTGAGTGCTGTTTCCTTGCTCAGGAGATGCATGCATGCTGGGCTGATAAGGTGCCATTTTTCTGCTACCATCTCTTAGAATTTAAAAATGTGTGTGTGTGTGTGTGTGTGTGTGTGTGTGTGCGCGCGCGCTCAAAACAAAATTAAGGGAAGGACCATCCGACTGCCATGACCTTTACTGCTGAATTCCTACCCTTTCTCTGGAGGATGTGTGGCAACTGAGGAGCAAAGATTTCATTCTTCAGAACCTTGGTAGTGGAGAAATAACCTCGACTTTTAAATCTGTAAACAGGTTTTTGAAAATAAGCCTGAACGTTTAAATGTAGGTTTTGATCAAAATAACAAGAGGAGCTTACTCATGGCTGGATAATGTTTGACACGTTGGCTAATTATGTCTTAGAATAATTAGGGACCAGAAATCTGGAAAGTGGGGTGGTGTCGGGTTTTTTTTATAGATAAGAAGTGCCATCTGGAGCTAGGAAGCCACACTCCAGTGCGTGGGATGAGAGTTATATATACATGCCCTGGCATGCTTGGCGCTACCTACCACGTGAACCTGACCTCATAGGAAACACGAGCTAGCGGACTGATAAAGTTATGAAAAGTTTGCTTTATGAGGAATCCAGGGGAGTGCTCCAAGTGATGTATAACATAGCGGTCATCCTTTTAATGCTTAAATCAGAACTTGAACTTCCACGTTAAGTATGTAATGCAGTTCCCAGCCCTCCACATGCTGGGTTCCTCCCAACACAACCTCTGACTGGCATCCTCATGTGGGCAGCTTTGGCTCTCAGTATCAATCTTGAATTGCTGGACTTGATATTTCATTGCAATGCTTCTGATGAACACCTGAGTGCCACCTCTTGAAGGGTCCTAGTTTTCCTGAGGTAGAGTTATGAGGTTAGGACAAGATGGTCTTTCAAAGATTCTTTCCTTAAATAACCTCTCCAGGTTAGAAGTAGCAAAGAAGAAAAATGGCAAGAACGACAGTCTTGGCAGGCAGAAAAGAGAAATCACTCCTGCCTTCTGTCCTTGTCCTGATGGGCAAGGACGTTCTCTCTGACTTTGTTTAAAGTGCCCGGAGCCAAAGAACACCTGTCAAAAGTTAATGATATGTTACCACAAGAAAGATGGATTCCGATGTGGACCTCAGAGAATTAATGTGTGGGCTATGTACTGGCTGCTGCCAAATCGGTACACACACAGCCGCGTCCCTTCAAGGGCAGGGCAACCTTGCCTTCAGTGAGATATGGCTCCTTTGTAGGGAGTGTAGGAAGCGGAAGAGATCCTGGGTGGATGTGCACTGTTGGCATGAGCCAGCCGTGTGCAAGACCCCAAAGTGTCAGACCCAGTGGGAGATGGCAAAGCCTCATCCCCCCCCACCCCGGCCTGAGTGCCAATGTTGATGGGATTTACAGTTGCTTTCTCCCAGACCCCAACTTTCCCCACTGCTGGTGGCCTGAAAACTGCTCCCCTACAGAAGCTGCTTCTACCAAATGAGCTAACCCTGCCTCCCCAGTCCAGCTACTCCAGAAACCCTGCTTCCTTGTTTATCTGTCTGTGCTAACTCCGCCTCCTTGTTCAGCTGTAAGCAACAGCCCGCCTCCCTGTTCGACCACATATAATAATTTGCTGAACTTTTGGCAGCACTGTGCTTTCTCAGGTTGTCCAGTCCCCCCAACCTCTGCTTTTCCACGTCTGGCTATGTGTTTGTCTTTTCTTCATTCCCTCCATGCCCACCCCCCACTTCAGGTCTGTTCTGGGACAGCGCTAGAAGCAGCAGCCCTTCCTCTTTCCTACCTTGTCTTTTTTTTTTGCTACAGAATTTAAAGGGCTTCCATCTCGCTCTCTGGTTTCTCCTGTGCGGACCTGACCACGGGCCCCGAGCTGTCATTTCCCCATACCCAGTCCTTTTCCAGATCAATATTCTCAGGATCGATTTCTCTTTTTATCTTCCTATGTTTTTCTTATGCCAAGCTCGGTCACCGAGAGTCTCATTGATCTGAGGGCCCGAGGGCCAGATCTAGCGTTTGTGCGTGAGAACACTGTTGAGCGTACTGTCATCTGGTGCGGAGATCAGCTCCTTTGCTTTTAAGTCTCTGTTCTGGTTTCCTTTCTGTTAATATGATGAAGACACTCTGATTGCAGCTTAAGATTGTGGCCTATAATTAAGGGAAGCCAGGCCAGGAACTAAAGCAGGGGCTTGAAGCAAAAGCCATAGGCAAAAGCTGCCTGCTGGCTCACTCATAGGCTAATGATTACCTAGCTTTTTATTTATTCTATTTTTTTTCTATGTATATGGTGTTTTGCATGCATGTTGTCTTTGTGTGCAGTGCTGGTAGAAGCTGGGAGAAGTCATGGCATCCCCTGGGACTGGAGATAGGGACAGTATGAGCTGCCATGTAGGTGCCTGGGATTGAACCCAGGTCCTTTGGAAGAGCAGCCAGTGCTCTTAAGTGCTGGACCATTTCTTCAGCCCCTTCCATAGCTTGGTATGCAACCAGGACCATTTGCCCAGGCAATATTGCCACCCACAGTCAAGACAATCCCTCACATATATACCTACCACACTGTCTCGTTTGGCAAGTCTCTCAGATGACTCTAGACTGTGCCAAGGTAACAGCTAATGCTAACTACAGCGTCTCCTTTGGATCCAGCTTTAGGTAGCATGTCTATTCACAGCATCTAGCAGAAGCGACAGTGCTGTGTGTTTCGGGCTTAGGAGTCTCTGCAGCCCAAATATAAATGGAAAGGACCTGCTATCGATTTTTTTTTTGTCACATTCCGCTCAATGGCGCTTGAGGGTTTCCTTTCCTTTAAAATTATAGTGGTAGGTGTAGAAACGGATGACAAGACCGTTTCCTCAAGGCTAAGAAGATTCTTATTGTAGATGTGGGAAAGAGAACACCCAGAGGCAGCTGGAAGAGTTCCTAGCAGAGAGAGGAAGAAGTAGGTTGAGCATAGCCAGCAGGCTAGACCTAGTCACAGGAGAAGCAGGGGCAGTGAGGAGAGAGAGAGGGGGGGAGAGAGAAGAGAGAGAGGGGGGAAAGAGAGAGAGGAAAAAAGAGAGAGAGAGGTGGGTGAGAGAGACAGGGTGGTGAGGGGAGAGCCAACATACAGAGAACAGCAGGGTTATAAGGAGAATGAGTAACAGGGAAGGAAGCCGGTGTGCTGGAGGGAGTTTGGGGTGGAGGAGACTGTGAGAAGGACTAGGAGGGTAGAATAGACACAGAAATGTGCAACAGGCATTGTGGTCCTGAAGGAGTCTGGAGGTCAGCCTCAGCTCTGGTACGCTAATAGACACCACAGATAATCTTTGTCTCCTCAGCCAGTGAGGAGGGAAACGGCTCCTTTTGGTAGAGAGAATTAGCAGCTTCATAATTTCCTGAGGAATGCTGCCGTGTAGCTAACGGTCAGGAATCCTCCATCGTCCAGGCGGAGCCTGGAGTTTCTGGATGTCTGGACTGCCTTTTGGAATTTGGGGAAATGGAGTTTCCTTTGAACCTGACAGATGGCATGTGTTTTCATTCCTCAGTTAGGAATATCTGAAGCCTGTTTCATTTTGTTTAAATCCGCAAAGGATGAGAAGAGGAGCTACTTGATCTTTGTAAATTCCAAGGGAGAAAAATACCAAGTGGTTTAAACACAGGTCTCACTCGCTGGAGAATTTCTTGCTAATGGGGACTCTGCACTATCAGGATTTTAGTCCACGTCGCTTACCTTTTCGGAAAGCAACTTGGCCGTCCCGGAGATTGACCAGACGCACTGACCTGACATTTTCCCTCAGAGTTATACTATTAGTCAGACACCCTGCACTTGTGGAGATTTGGGGATGGGGGTTGCAGGTGGTGGCCAGAGGTGTTCCCTGATGTGGGGTGGGGGTGGGGCTTTGAGATTTGCTGTTGAATGCTGACAGACAGGTGTGACATTCGTTTTCACTCTGCTCTTTCATCATGCTTAACGTCTTAATGTTAGCATCCAGTTTGGGAAAATTAAATTTGCTTTGAATATTTCTTTCCCAGCTGCCACCACGCTTGGCTCATGGGTTCTCATTGCCTTGATCCTGTTCTGGGGTTGTTTTACTTGGTAATGCGATTGTCAAATGGACATTGTTTCCTATTTTAAAAAATGGTGTGTGTGTGCCTGTGTGTGTGCGTGTGTGTGTGCCTGTGTGTGTGTAAAATCTAGTTTCAGCAGCTCCCTACTCACTATGTAACCAAGTATAAATTAATTTTATCCTCTGTCAGCCTGTTGTCCTATCTTTAAAACTCATTACAGTTGTGAATCAAATACACATTTGATACATTTACAATAGCCAGGCTAGTGCCAGCACAGAGGGATATTCTTACAGGATCTGGAATATGCAGTAAAGTAAATAAGGAAAACCCTTTTAAGCCGCCTGGACTCTTACTACCGAGATGACTAGTGATGCTCGTTAGCATCAATAACGATGCCCTTTCCCCACACAGATGTGGTAAATACACTGTTGTAAGGCCTTCGTTTTCCTGTGAACATGTTCTCATGTAAGTTTTTCTTCCTAACATTTAGCAGTTGCATGATGCCCCACTGCATAAGCGTCCAGCAACTGAGGCAGCCTTTCTCTAGACAGACCTTCATCATCAGAAATGAAACTTTCTAAAAGGTTCATCTATGGGGTGAGAGAGAGGCTCAGCCATTAAAGGCACTTGCTGCGTTCTCTCTCTCTCTTTTTCTCTCTCTCTCTGTGTGTGTGTGTTTTATTTGTATGAGTGTTTGCCCTGTGTGCTTTTGTTTACACCACGTGTGTACCCGATTGCTGAAGTCCATAGAAGGGCATCAGATTCCCTGAACCTGGAGTTATAGACATCAATTGTGAGCCACCGTGATGTGGGTGCTGGGACCTGAACCTCAGTCCTCAGCAAGAGCAGTCAAACTCTTAATCTCTCTAGCCTCCCACTCAGCAGCTCACAGCCACCTCTGATTCCTGTTCCAGGGGATCCGGCGCCCTCTTCTTTACCCCTGGCCACATGCACACATGTTGGGCTCATACAGTCAAGCAGGCATGTGTAGGGAGGTGTAGGGGACCACAACCACATTCTCCACCACAAGATGGCGCTAGCACCCGGTTTCACCGCCAGGTGAACAAAGCACAGGTGCGCGGTAACTTTCCACTGAGTCCCCGCCTACTCCCGAGGCATCATCTGGGATAATGGACAGTTGACCAATCCAAGAGTGACACATCCGAAGCAAGGACTATTTCCTATATAAGGGATGGGTTCCTTCATATCTGGGTCTCCGCCATGTTGGCTGATGCTCTCTCTCCCAAGGGGCATTAAGGCTTTTCTACAGAAGGATCCTGTGTCCCGCGTGGTTCTTGCTGGCGAGACAGAGCGACATCCTGAGCAAGCGAAATTCTGAGTAAATGTGTGTTGTTTGACATGAACTTCACATGGTCAGGTACCAAGGTCTCTAACCCATAGGAAATTGGCAAAGACTTTCTCCCCCTAGGAAAAGCAAAGGCTTCCTCTGGTCCAAGGATGAATGCTTGATCGGTGTGTGTAAAAACTAGCAATTGCAGCTTCCTCCTGGATATTTGAGTCCGAGCCTGCTCCCCTACTGAGACTAGCTCCCCCCCACACACTTGACATAATAAACAGGCTGAGGTTCCTCATTGTTGCAGTAAGTGTGGCTCCATCAGAATGGGCACATCCCACCTGACCCCAGCTTTTCTGTGTACATGTGTCTGTCCTTTCTTCATTCCCTGATGGAGGAGGGTTATCTGTCTATTGTGTTATTTTTATTGGTCAATAAAGAGACTGCCTTGGCCCTTTGAGAGGACAGAAAATTAGGTAGGCGGAGTAAACAGAACAGAATGCTGGGAAGAGGGCAATGAGGCAGACGCCATGGAGCCAGCCACCAGGTCAGACATGCTGAATCTTTTCTGGTAAGCCACCACCTCGTGGTGCTAAACAGATTATTAGAAATGGGTTAATGAAGATGTGAGAGTTAGCCAGTAACTAACTCTCTAGAGATAATGGGCCAGGCAGTATTTAAATGAATACAACTTATGTGTTATTATTTCTGGGGCTAAGCTAGCCGTGCGGGAGCTGGGCAGGATGAAAAGCAGGCCTGCCTGCAGCTCCTCACAACAATTTCCAAGCTGTCCCTGGCTACCCCTACTCAGGACCAAGCCATGCATGTAGCACACACACACACACACACACACACTTGCACACACACACACACAAACACACACTTTTTTTCAAAGTACATTTGTGATGATATTTAAGTAATTTTAAGATAACATTAATTTTTAAAAAATACTGCATGAAGTATTGATCTCATTATGGCATTTTCTAGACAAAAAAATAAAAATCGTTTTTTGGTCCTGCTTTCCCCACCTTGTGCCCTTCCACCCGCAGCATCCTCTTTCTGTGTTCACCACATGTGATGAACAATTTAACTTGAATAAACGTGTTCACACTCAGGTCTTTACACTCATCTTTGGACGTTAATTTTCTTTAAATTTCTAGAAGAAAATGACGACTGGGTAAAAGGTGTTCATAATTTTCAGATTTTGATTGTGTTTGTTTGTTTTCTACCCATAAGTCCTGCTTGATTCAGCAGCCTCTAGCCAGTGCAGAAGGCTGGCCTTCCCGTCCTGTACGGCTTAGTGCACAGCACATTTGCCTTCGTGTCTTACCATCTGCACTGTGACCTCGCGTTCACTACCTTCTGGATGGCTTTTCCGTCCTCCAATAAGTGCCTCTAGCCTGTACAAATCACTGGGAAGCTGGTGAGTACCCTGAGAAGTGCGCATAGAAGATGGATAGATTGGGCAATACTAAGAGTGAGGAGCTTTGGAGCCTAACGGAGGGACAGGAAGGACGACACCTACCCAGTGACCGACCGTCTACTCTCACTCGGTGATTTGTGAAGAAGGAATGATGGCTTCGTGAATGGCTTGGAAAAATACTGCATACATGAGAGAAACTGGTGATATTGTCTCCGAAATGGCTACCATTCTAAGAATAGGCACGTTAGGATTGGGGCTTCCAAGAGCATCTGCCATTGATGAAAGAATAGGTACATACTTACTGCTCCTGGTTCTGTTCTCAGCACCCCCGTGGTGGCTCACACCATCCATAACTCCAGTCCCAGGACATCTGCGCTTTCTTCCGACCTCCTCAGTCACCAAGCACACCTGTGGTGCACATACATATGGGCAGACCAAATACCCAGACACATAAAATAAACAAATCTCAAAGGAAATAAAGAGTAGATAAGTAATTCCACGTTTTAATTTTTTTCAGCTCATTCTTTTTAGGATGTCAGTAAAAATTTTGAATTTAGACTATTCTTTGAATTTTCTTTTATTTATGAGATTATTCCCGTCTCGTTTAAAAATGTGCTTTGAACAGAAGCTCCCGCTTGAACATAAGGGTGGGCTGCCATTTGAATCCATTTAAAGTGTCAGTCAGCAGGTTCTTGAAATACTGTACCAGGGTCTAATATTTGCCGAGAGTTGGCTCCTTCTGTGCCTCTGACGAATCTCTAGCAAGAGTTTTGTGTGTGAAGTTGCAGAATTGAAATGCCGAAGTGTAGCCCTAATAGTGTGAGCTACAGAAACTCTTGAGACCCACAGCCTGACTGGAATTAGGAAAGAAAATTCCATTTTAAACACCGTCAGGAGGCACAACTAGGAAGAAATAATGCGGTGTGCTTTCAGTAATAAAGACTAGATCAATATTTTAAAATGTGATAAATTATAGAGCCCTTTCTCGTGTCTCATAAATATTCCAACAAACACAACTGTTAAAGACAGATGTTGCACTGACTCGCAGGGTAGTGTGTTTAAATGTAGTTATTCTGCAGGGTCAGGATGCTGTTTTCTAATGTTAGGAGAAACTTGTTATTAAAATCTAGACTTCAATGTGTTATGCTAATGTACTGCTGAGTTCATTTACATTTTATGGAATAATTTTATTTGTTCTGCACTTGCTGGCTGGCAGAAGAAGTGAGTACTGTTTGGTGATATTTTGAAGCTGTAACATCCTCAGCATCTGATTTAGGGAATTCAACTGTAAATCTGGAAATAAGCGTCGGACGCTATTGTTAGCGACTCAGTGGTCCAAACACAGCTTGCCTGCCGCTTTCCAGTATACCTTCTGGGAAGCCAGTTGTCTTTGTCCAGCAAGTTTCCTTCCACAGTAAGTTCTGGAAACATTTAAGGAGAAAGCTGTGAAGACTACAAGAAAATACAATTTAAATGACAGTACTAAAACCACCATGAGACCATTCCGGAAATACAGACAGGAGAAAGTACCTTCTGCAGTCGGGATGTATCTTTCCCTGTCTCCTCATACTGATGTGTAGGTGTGTGTGCTTTACATGGAAGAGGTGTGCATCTCTTGTGCTCAGTAGCTCTGCTTTTAACCACACTGGCCCTTCATGGTTTCTTCCTGGCCAATACATAGCACGTGTTGTATATTTTCCAAAGAATATAGATCATCTTATTCTGTGAACGGAGAAGCACTCTGCCCTTGTACCGCGTTACAGGAAACATACATGCATGTGTGTTTATATTTTAAAGTACACATGTTTTGTTTTTCTTTTCAATTGGCAGTAATTATATCCACTGTGGAATGGTTAAACCTAGCTGACTGACATTACCAGCTGGGTGTGGCGGTGCACGCCTTTGATCCAAGTGCTTGGGAGACAGAAGCAGGGAAATGTCCATGAGTTTAAGGCTGACCCTGTCTACACAGCATGTTCCAGGCATGTGCATGAGTTTAAGGCTGCCCTTGTCTACACAGCATGTTCCAGGCCAGTCAGGGCGACAGAGGAAGACCCTGTCTCAAAATGAAACAGAATGAATGAACAAAAGTTACCTTTCAGTGATGACCACATCACACACAATAGCCACGCTCAGCACTTTTTAGAATATAATATACTAGTATTAGTTATGGTCACCCCTCTTTATTGAACTACTGGAACTTACTCCTCCAGTCTAGTGAGAAGATACTCTCTAAAAAAACGATAACTCCCACTCCGTCCCCCACTACCCAGCCCGATAACCACCATGGATTCTAGTTCTAGAAAATCAACTGCTCGTTTTTGTCTTCTTTTTTTCTTCTATTTTATTTTATTCTTAAAAAAATATTTATGTATTTATTTTCCATCCTGGCTGCAGTTTTCCCTCCCTCCTACCATCCCAGTCCTCTCTCCCATACCCTTTCTTACTCACCCCACCCAACCCCCAACCCATTCCTCTGTTTCTTTTTCCAGAAAGGGGAAATCTTCCAGTATCAACAAAACATGGCATATCAAGTTGCAATAAGACTAAGCACCTCCCCATGTATTAAGACTGAGCAAGGTGACCCAGTATGAGGAGTAGGGTCCCAAAAGTCAGAATAAGAGTCAGAGACTGCCCCTGTTCCCACTGTTATGAGTCCTACAACAGGACCAAGCTACACAACTGTGACATATACGCAGAGGCCTCGGTCAGTCCCATGCAGGTGCCCCGGTTGTCGATTCAGTCCCTGTGAGTTCCTATGAGCCCAGGTTAGCTGATTCTGTGAGTTTTCTTGTGGTGTCCTTGGACCCTGTGGCTTCTACAATCTGGAAATCAAAATTCTTAATGTTACATATTTGAGATTGTGTTTCATATGAACATTAGGATATTTTTCTATGGCTGTGATAAATGTCTTTGATACTTTGGGTAGGGATTGCATTGAATACATAGATCACTGTAGATAGGGATTGCATTGAATCTGTGAATCACTGTGGCTAATAATAATATTCTTCTAGTCTATGAATGTGAGGGATTTTCATTTAATTTTAGCCCATACCTTAAATATTTCACAATTAACAGGACTAGACTATAAACTATGTGGACAGGTCTTTGCTTTATTCTTGGCCTATACCAGATTGATCATCATTATCAGGGTCCTTGAAATTCCTTAGTGGCTGCAGACGTGGTTTTTTGGTATATTTGTTGGTTTTTGAATCAGTTTCAGGTAGCCTAGACTGACCTTGAACTCAGTTATAGCCAGGATGACCTTGTACTGGGTTTTCAAGTATGGCTCACCAATCATATCCTAATTTTGGCCTTCAGTTCACAGTACTAACTCTGTGAACATGGAATCCATCGTCTTTTAAATGAGATAGAAAACTCAAAGAGGTCTGGGGTCTGACAGAGTGAAGATACGTCTTACTACACTTGTGCAATCTAAGACTCACAGCAGCAAGACGTGTGTCTGGCGGCTGGATCTAAAGTGCTCTGAGTTCTCTCTGTTGCCCCTGAAGGTAAAGGAAAGCCTAAGGTGAGAGGTATTAATGGAGTTCTCTGTTTACCCACAGACTGCAGCCGAATATGTAAAGTCTCGACTCCCAGAGGCGCTGAAGCAGCATCTTCAGGATTATGAGAAAGACAAAGAAAACAGCGTTCTGTCTTACCAGAGCATCCTGGAGCAGCAGATCCTGTCCATTGACCGAGAAATGCTGGAGAAGTTGACGGTATCCTATGACGAAGCAGGTACGTGTGTTATTACACACACACACACACACACACACACACACACACACACACTGCCCCAGAATGCCTAGAGCTTGGATAAAACTGGCCCTTTTTCTGACGTAGGCGATTAAGGGCAAATCGTACTCGATGTTACCAGTTATTGGTGAGTTTCTTCTCCGCAGTTCCGGGCAATGGCTCTCACATATCAAGTCCCCGTGAGATTTTGCTTATGGGGTGTTTCTGCCTGTTTGTCAGCTATACTGCCGTTGCTCTAATCCTGCAGTCACTTCGGTTTTGAAAGCCAGATGAAAACCTTTACATCCAGTAGTTGGTGGACAGCTCTGTTTGATTTGGGTAATTTCTTTTTAATATCAGAGATTGTGTTTTCCCAAGTGGTGCTTGTTTAGCCACTTGAAGCTTTAGCTGGATTTGGCCTTCTGTTTTTCAACAACTGACATGCTGTTTGTTCTCTGATCCCACAACAGACATTTGGTTGACTGCATACCCTTTATCCCCTCCAGTGGGACTTAGCAAAGTCATGCACAGACGCCCTTGCCTTATCCATTATATAGTCCGTGAGCTAAAGCCAGTTTTATGGAAACTGCGTGCATTATTATTTAGACTCATTGAAACCTTTAGTAAAATGACATTTAAGGCTGGGTGTAGCTCAGTTGGTAGAGTGCTTGCCCAGGGTCCTAATTTGTTTCCTGTTGGCCAGAAACAGCTCGGGAAGGAACGGGTTTATTTCATCTCACATTCTCAGGTAGCAGTCCGTCACTGAGGAAGTCTAGGCAGAAACTCAAGACTATGGGAGAATACTGCTTGCTGGCTTGCTCCCCATAGCTTGCTCACCCTGCTTTCTTGTACAACCCAGGGCCTTGTCATGGGTGGTACCACTCACAATGTGCTGAGCCCACCCCCCATGCCAACCGTAAATTAAAAAAACAAAATAAAAAAGGTGCCACAAACATGCCACAGGCCAGGCAGAAGGCGGCTGTTCCTCAATTAAGGTCCCCCCTTTCCAGGGGACTCTAGTTTGTGTCAGGCTGACAAACTACCCAGCCTGCCTAGCGTGCGCAAGACTTTGGGTTTGATTCCAGCGCCACATAAACCCAGAGCCTTGTGCATCAGACGGGCCTGCGAGGTGTTCAGACATGTGCAGGCTCTTAGCCTTGGCCTTTAGAGACAATCCTTCTGTGCATAATTAATCAGGAAGCAGCAGGAGTAAACGCAGGCGCAAGAGTCCAAGGGTCCAAGTTTCCAGGCTTAGCGCTGTCATGATCTTTAGAACATTAATCTCTTAGAACCTCTGTTTTCATTTCATAAAATCAAGTCAATCTTCCATTGGGTTGTTTTAATAATAAAGGATATGGTATCTGATCATGAGGTCCTTAGAATTCATATGGCTGATTAATGCCACAAATGCTGCACAATCCTGCAGTCACTTCGAGATTGGGATCCTTCCAATCTCTCAGACCATGTGAAGGTGTTCTTAGGGCCTCTTTGCTCGGAGACAGAAAGTTTTTCAGGGTGTGTTTGGAAGCTGTGAGAAACTAGGTGACATCTCTGTAAAGCAGAGCCTGAGCTCTGCTCGCCTTTGGTCATTGCTGTCTGTCTGTCTGCCTGTCTGTCTGAGCAGCTGGCAGGTCTGGTGGAGACTGGATGCTGGCGGATGAATAGGTGACTCTGTCTGCTGTAAACCAGAAGGTCACTACCTTCTCCTCCGTAGCTCATGTGATACTGATTTAACTAAAGGAAGACAAGACAAATAGGAAAAGATATTGCTGCTCAGAAGAAGGCTATTGTATCATAAAAGAAGGATCCAGGATAGAAGCTCACAGCATCCAGTACTGTGAGATAACCGTCCCACACCAAGATCCTTCAGTAGTTGGCCTCTTCCCATGCTGTCTTGGCTTCTGCTTCCTCACATTTTAAACTCCACTGTCCCAGTGTTAGGAAGGGGTGGGGGTGTTAGTTAGGAATACCCTGGACTCTGGAGAGGTTAATTTGTCACTAGTGCTCATCCACTGCAGTGTCAGCCTGAGTGATTCGATGGCAGTTATCACCATCTGTGACTTCCAAATGTTTCAAATATAATTAATGGTGGGGATACCTCAACATTCGTCTGCAGCATTGGCTCAGAACCATTTCTCCTCCCCTGCTCCTGCCTTCTATTTAATAAACTTTTCCTCTCCTTTTCTTTAAGTATAATAATCTTAAAACCTTGTTTACCCACAGTCCAAATATCTAATATCCAGCAACTTGACATTCATCAAAGATTGGGAAATAGGCAAGAACTATGTGTGCAAACCCAGACTTGGTAAAACCTACCTATGATCCCAGTTCTATAGAAGTGGAGACAGGATCGGAAGCTCAAGGTTATTCTCTGCAAGAAAATGAATTTGAGGTGAGCTATAAGAGGCCTTGTCTTAAAACAGGGGAAAGATGAAACTGCATCCCGACCTCGCCACAGAACTTACAGACATGACAAACACAACAGAGTTTCCCCGTCTCACCCGGACTCCACTGCCTGCCCGGCTAGCTTTACCCAAAATAATTACACGGAATTTACCCGAAATAATTACACGGAAACTGTATTCATTTAAACACTGCCTGGCCCATTATCTCTAGAGAGTTAGTTACCGGCTAACTCTCACATCTCGATTAACCCATTTCTAATAATCTGTGTAGCACCATGAGGTGGTGGCTTACCGGGAAAGATTCAGCATGTCTGACCTGATGGCTGGCTCCATGGCGTCTGCCTCATCGCCCTCTTCCCAGCATTCTGTTCTGTTTACTCCGCCTACCTAATTTTCTGTCCTATCAGAGGGCCAAGGCAGTCTCTTTATTAACCAATGAAAATAACACATAACAGAAGGCCCACCTACATCATAGCGCTGAAGCCATTTCCTATCATATTGGACAATGACAGGTTCAAGATGAAGGCATGGGCAGACTCGGGGTGAGTCTGAATTGTGTCATTGTAGAACAGCTGTTGGTTGCCAGGAGGAACAAGCAAACCTTTCTGAAACCCCTGTTAGAAGGACACGCCCTGCCCTCCTAGCCTGCCCACATTTTGAGTGGCGTCACTGTGGGGACAAGGTTTTGCTAAGTTATGCAGACTTCCATGGCTGTCTCATGAGAGCAGCCCTTTCCAAGCAGGTGGCCTTCGGTCTCACTGTTACAGAGGCTTCTGCTGTCCTTGTCTGTGCCATTACTATGGGCCCGCCATGGGCCCGGGTGCTGTGACAGCAAAAGCACATGGCAGAGAGAAGCTGCTCACTTCGTGGTACCTAGGAAGCAGAGAGAGACAGGAAGGGTCCTGGGCAGGACATAGCATTTCCCTTGCATTCTAATAATGCCATGAACCCGTTGATGGATCAGTACACTGGATCAGAGCTGCTATGGCCCGGTTACAACCATCAGAGCCATTAGCAGAGGACCAGACCTTCACCACATAAAGCTTTGTAGGGAAGGGAGACTTTGTATCCAGGTCATCACAGGATTCACCATAGGGATGGAAAAGAAATAGCATAGATCGTAGCGCTGGTTTAGGATCGTCACTTGAATGGTTTACATTTTGATGACTCTAGGAATAGAGAAGTTTAATACTAAAAAGTTGACCCTGGGTTTAGAAACAAAAGATACAGATCTGCTGCCAACCAGATATGTGGCTTCAAGTAACTAAATATTCGTAAAGCCCCTTTTCCTATAAGTTGGTAGAATGAATATGGTTTCATGAACACCTTCTAGTTCTGAAATGATGCTTCTGATCTCCTGAGGCTGGAAAGTTTGGGTAGCTGTGCTTTCTGAAGGCCGCAGGTGGATATGAACTTCGTGTTTGCTCTGTGGCCTTTCTGTCCCTGCCGGTATCCTTTTTAACTGAGTAAAAAAGAGACAATCCCACTGTTTTTTCTGTATTTGCACATGAATATGCAAATAATCGGTGCTGCACGGGGAGTGAGACTAACTGTACGCATCACACAGAAGCAGCTTTTGCAGCTGTACACGTTGGTCCACGGCCACAACCTACCAATCAGAAGACGGGGACAGGAGGATCAGAAGGCCAGCCGGACTCATGCTAGAGACTCTGTCTCAAAAACGACCCAAACGACCCAAATCAGACATAGGAAAGCCACTGGATGTTTGGAAGAAAACGTTCTGAGCTGTCGTTCACGGGTTCTCATTAAGGTGCTTTAGATTCTTTCATTAACATCTACCAATGCTAAACAAAGTAAGACGGGAAATATGCTTTATTTCGGATCTAATACTGCTTTCGTTTACACTGAAGTGTACATTTGCACATTTTAATGTATTGGAGTTAGCACAGGGAGATCTCCGAGGAAGGAATCACCACAGTGACATGATTGGTGAGAACAGTTGAAACAGCACTCCACCCTCGGAGGAAGCACCGCTGAGTGCTGTTCATTACCACAGCAGGCAGGAGAGAAGCTTTCTCCCTGTTGTTTATTATGTATGCATCTGTAAGTGACCTTCCGTTCTGTGTTGAATTGTCTCGTGTGCTTGTGCATGAATAAGTAAATAACCTATGGTTTTCTTTGCTAAGGATATAGAGGCGTGGCTTATTGTTCTCTGTGTGGGAGGGGTTGTGATGACGGCGGGCCATTTTTATTTGAGAGTGATTGAGCCTGTGACTGCCTCAAGAGGCCTAAGCCATGGAGCCAAAGCCTGGCAACAGGAGCAGAGAGGCCTGCTTCTCCTTCAGGCCTGCAGGATGCCCCGTGGTAGCATCTTGCTCCACTTTTCCTGGACTGCTGCTTAGCTCTCCACTTCTGAGCTCTCGTCTCAGACCAGCAAGGGTCTTTATGTGTGGGAACTGGCCATGCAGCAGGAACACTTGGGAA
Organism: Myodes glareolus; assembly: GCF_982192425.1. Lineage (NCBI taxonomy): Eukaryota > Metazoa > Chordata > Mammalia > Rodentia > Cricetidae > Myodes > Myodes glareolus. Next base: position 18,182,594 of record NC_142045.1, on the reverse strand, counting down.
AGGAGAGAGTTCTGCTGGCTGCGATTGTATGAATCTGAGCCCTCAGGTCAAGCAGGCCCCGCAGATCCCCTTAGTGGTACCAGGCAGCCACACAACGTCCCCAGAAGAGGTGAGGACCATTCATTGGGTAGAAGCTGCAGGTTTTCAGCTTTTGCCTTGTGACTGACTCTTGATGGAGGTTTACATTAGAAATGCCTAAGAGCGCCCCACAAGCGCTGTGTGCTTTCCAGAGAAATGGCTTTTAAAAGGGGAAGAGAAATGTGCTGTTAGCAATTTAGGAAGTAGCTGAAGGGTTCCCCCCTACTGAGATTACTTTATTCCCCCTTGAAATGGATGATACCTGAGAGTTACGTCTGTGTTTTAATTGAGCCATTAGTGTCAGAGTAATCAGCGGTCTAAAAGCCGTTGACTGTCGCGCACACCCAGTCACCCAAACGCTGAAGGGGACCGTGAATTATTTAGGGCTCTTCCAGGTTCTCTAAGAGCATCTTCGAAAGTGTAGTAACAGCCCTTTGCAGGAAGTTCTTCACTCTGACAGAGGACTGAGTCTCTCCTCTGTATCTCAAACAGGCCCTGAGAGAGGGAAACACTGAGGCTGCCTCACTCCAGTCAAACCTGTCTCCTCTTCTCAGGAACTCCTGACAGGAACTGGAGAACGTGGAAGGGAGAGAAAAACCAGGACCCAGAAGGGACTTTCAAAGGGACGCTTGGTCCTGACTGTGCAGTGTTACCAGCTTCTGGTTCTCTGCCTAACCGTTAAAATCTGACTTATTTTTCTATTGTAAGGGTAATAGAAATACATTTGGGAGCATTCTCAAAATAGGGAAAAATGCCCTTGGTGCATTTCCTTCTAGTCATTTTTCTCTGTTTAGTTCCTTATGCCCAATCTTGTATCTTTTCACAAAATTTAACACTGAACTTACTTTCCAGGAATTTATAAACTATTTATAATGGTCGGTGTCCTGTTTGGGTAACTATGTGACAGTCACTCTGTCTGTGCCCTTTTAATTTAATGGTTTTTTTTTAAATTCATATTTCAATTCTCATCCTCCATAGAGAAACTTTTTAATATAATCAGTTATTAGCCACGTGAAAGGAATGGAGAAAATAGGTGGCCAGGATTCACTTACAAACCAAGAGCTTTCTGGCCACTAATTCTTGCCCCCACCCCTCCCCTCCACCCAAGCGCTGAGGACCAGGCCTCATGCTTACAAGGCGTGTTCTTTATTGATTGAGCTGTGTATCGACCTCTTAATTCCAACTTTTAAGCCAAGCCAATTTGTATTTGATTTATTTATTTTTCATTTTTCTTTTATATCCAGGCTCTTAAACAACTGATTTGTGTGTGTGTGTGTGTGTGTGTGTGTGTGTGTGTGTGTGTGTGCGTGTGTGTGTGTGCTGGGCGGAGGTGATGAAGAGGAATAACTAAACTTTCCTACCTGTGAAATAGGAACCGGTCTCACGGCTTGAAAAGTCCCAACACCTATGACACAGAGGTGGGACACTGAGTGTCTATACTTGGCTTGTCCCCTGTGAAAGAGCAGCTTTGGTTTTTTAAGACTCTTCTGGCTTTAACAATAGTTGACTCTGTCTTCCCTCTGTACAAACTGACTGCCTCAGCACCCGAGTCAGGCATGATATACCACTAGGAACACCCGGATGACAATGGGTCCTTCACTCAGGATAAAGAGTATTTGCCTGAGTGTGTTTGTGTGGGGGGTGGTGGTGGTGTGTGGGGGGGGTGGTGTGTGCACGCGTGTGCTTTTGTCCACACGTGGTGTAGGAAGCCCCAGAACAACAGTTGGCAGAAACAGGACAGTAAGTGCAGTGGAACAGGTACTGCAGGGACCAGTAAGTGGGCAGAGGAGGAAGAACTGGGTTTGGGAAGGTTTGAGTCAATAAATCAGAAAATTCCAAGAGTGCCCGTAAGTCTTTTGAACTGTCTGTTTAGCGCAAACGTTAATGCTGGCTGCATTTTAAACACTTTAAAGGCAGGCTCTGGGTGATGCTTGCTTTCTTTTTGCTTCTGTGACTGTGAACCATCGCCTTACAGGTCTGCTCTTGTTCTCTGCCACCTACCACGTTCTCTCTCCAACTAATTTCAATGAGTCTGATTAGATGCATTAATATGTGATCAGCATTGCCTGTTCATTTATGAAATTCCCAACACAGGAAAAAATATAATTCCAACTGAATCTTGCAAAAGTGTCTGATTAGGGAGTTTTGAAAGAGGAAAATCAGTTCGCATTTTTCAATTGCTTCCTGGTCTTTAAAATAGAAAGCTTCAAATACACTCTGAAACTATATTAGTGCAGTTTTATGGGGGGGGGGCAAGATGAAAATTTCAAATTTCAACGAATTCTGCTGAGTGAACTGCCACAAATTAACACCGAGGTTTAGAATATCAGCAAATGTCACCTCCAGTGATTAAGACACCTGGGCTGGAGCTGTGTTCAGCTTCCTAATCAAGTTGTCATTGTTTGCCACAAGAGAGAAGTAGAGCTGCTACCTGTCTCTGATGAAGTATTTGATTACAAGGACTAAGGAAAAACGTATACACATCAAGGAAAATACTTGGACCAGGTGAGTCCTGCAGAGTAGCTGGCTCTGTCTACAGCGGGAACGCCCTCCTGTCTCTCTCTGTGCCCTGATGAGTTTCTTAGCCAACATTCTGTGGGCTTACTGCAATGCGTATTACAAATTTTAAGATGATCCAAGTTAATAATGAACCTTTTACTTTGTAGAGAAAAGTAAGATGAGTTTTTCAATGATGGGGTTTCTTATATACAGACTGTCCTCTTACCTTAGGAGAGTCGAGCAAAAGCGTCCTCAGGCTGAATGAATTGACTTTGAAGATCTGGGCTGCGCTGCCGTAGACGTCATCTGTAAGCTGTTGAGTTCAGTCTCTGCAGCTCCTGAACACTCATGATTTCATTTGGTAAACGGCCCCGGGAGATACATTGTTTCCAAGTCACTGTCTAAGGGCCGGAGGAATTCATTATGTTTATTTCGTTAGTTAATGGCCTTGTCTCTGCTGCGTGGCTTAGGCCATTTCTAATGAGGCCGGCGTGATGGAGAGTGTCATGTGTACCCTTGAGACGCTCCTGAATGTGCTTTTATAATCCCGTAGTCATCAATCCAAGGGCAGCCGGCAAACAACAGAGAAATGGCTGGAAATCACTGTCCACTCGCACGAACGTGTACTGTGGACCGGGTTCTAATCAGGTACTGGGTCTGAGCTGTGGGGAAGGACAGGTGAGCTGGAAGAATTGGTCTGAATGTATTGCTAATCTTTGCTGTCAGGATGAATTATTCTTTACAGTGTGCTTCTTCCTTGCCAGAGCTCAATTGATTTCATTTAAAAAAGTAGCATAAATTACCTTTTTAATTATTTATAACTGATGTGTTTCCTAAAGGTATGATTTTCCATAGTTAATAATAATAATAATATTGTAAGACAGAAAAGCAAAGCCATACAGCACGAAGTAAAACCACAGAGAACAATGCAGCACAAATGTTTTAATGCTCTGTAATGAGTTCTCTAATTTCTCCTCAGCTTTTTGACAGCCAGTGTAAAAAGAACCTAACAAATTACAAAAATCTGTTTAATACGCAGAATGAAGCTGCTTCTTCTTCTTCTTCTCCTCCTCCTCCTCCTTCTCCTCCTCCTTCTCCTCCTCCTCCTCCTCCTCTTCCTCCTCTTCCTTTCTCACTCTCTCTTTCTTATTTTATTTTGAGACAGGGTTTCTCAATGTAGCCCTGGCTGTCCTGGAACTTACTTTATAGACCAGGCTGGCCTCAAACTCACAGAGATCCACCTGGCTCTGCCTCCCGAGTGCTGGGATTTCACCTGGGTTCTCCAGAAAGAGAACCTGAAACAAATGGCTTTAGAGTTGACTTAGGACTGTGATCCTAGGGACAGGAACTGGAGACATTGCATCTGAAGCAGGAAACAGGGAACACTTGTGGAGTTGGGTTCCCTTCACAGTTGCTACTGAAGCAAAGCTATGTTTTGTTTTGCTTTGTTTATTGTTTTAATTTTTCGAGACAGGGTTTCACTGTAGCTTTGGACCCTGTCCTGGAACTAACTCTGTAGACTATGCTGGCCTCAAACTCACAGGGACCCACCTGCCTCTGCTTCTCAAGTGCTGGATGAAAGGCATGTGCCACCACCGCCCGGCTCAGAGCTATGTTCTACAGAAGCTTATGGATCACACCCAGGGCCTTTGAACTGCTTTCCTATCCCCCACATCGGTCAGGAACCACACACGTCGCTCATGTCCCTTCGCTCCTGGTCTGCCTATGCCAGTGTGCTGGATGGGTCCTTCGGGAGTCAGTGTAATTCCTGGGGAAAAGCAAATGATAAAGGGTTCTAGACGGAGGCTGTGTCTAGGCTCAGGTATCCCCCTGACTAACAGTTAATGTAAGCCCCCTTGCTAGCAGTTAATGTAAAGGCCAGATGGAGATAATGAGAGATAGTGGGTAAGAAGTGCCCCAGCGCAGCCCACAGTGGGTAAGAAGTGCCCCAGCCCAGCCCAGAAGGTGGAATCTCAAAGCATCATTTACCAAACGCAAGTGACTTCACCCTGTGGTCATTTCCTACTTTATAACAGCTTAGGTAAGCCGCTTGTTTTTTACATTTTCTGTGGAGCATGTAGATATGTGCAGTCCAGTGCTCAATGCAGGACTATCCCATCCGTCCCACACAATGGCCTAACTCGGCCTAAAAAAGCCAGGTAGATTGTTGAACCTACCTCCTAGTGGCAGGTAGGGTTACCTCTCCAGAGGCAGGAATGATGAAGACACGGGGTAGAAATACAACAGGCAATTTGGAGATAGGGGCATCAATTTATGTCCTTGGCCATAAACCAGAAATGCCCTAAGTCCTGTCGTGGCTGGTAGCCAGAAATGTTTGGGAACTATTATTCATCCAAAAGATTCAAGGAGAAAGACCACCAACCCACATCACCATGGCCAAATTAATTAAAGTAAGCAATTAATTAAAGTGACCTTTTTAAAAAAATTTATGTACATAGGCTGCCTCTCCCTAAGGCAAGGTTAAGAGGTCAGCATCGGATGTGAGGAAGACAAGGATTTTACAGTTCAGGGGTAGGGGGTTTCCAGGTGGAGGGTTTGGCAGGCGAAATAGTTAGGGTTACAGGAGCAGAACAAACATAACAAGTTAGTCATAAAGACCTCTGAAACAAAGACACGGTTGCAAGGTGGTCATAACAAGGTAGTCATAACAGTGGGTAGTCATAGCAACCTTTTAAAACAAAAGTAGAGTTGCACGATGGTTATAATAGTTTTTTTGAAACAAGACATGGTTGCTGTTTCCTGGAACAGTATAGAATCATTTGTAGTTAAGGTTATAGGTGAGGCATAGCCCAATCCTATGAGGTTTAATCATAAACATAAATGAGCCTAGTTTGTCTTTACTAAAAGATGGCTTTTAAGCTTAAAGTGGAGGCAGGCTGGTTCATCACCATAGTCCCTGGTCAGATTCCTCAATGATTTTAGGCTTCCCTCTTTAGAGGGGAGATGTTACAGCAGCTTTGGTTAGGGCTCTGTGGAGTTCCATTAGGGAAAGTTATTTCTCTGGCCTTGCTGGGTGACGGTAGCACTCCAAGCCACCCAAATATGAGTTACTTCAGTTGGGCCACCCCTAGAAAGGCAGATCAACCGTAAGTCAAAGAGAAGGAATAATTGTCCTTTATTGAGATTAGTGTAGTTTTCTTTCCTAGAATCCCCATGTTCTAGTGTGGCTGCTACAAGCCTCCATGAAGTTCTATTGGGTTTGTCTGCCTTTCTGATTCTTGACTCGGAAAGATGTGACTTTTCTTCTCGTTTGTCTTTTCCTCTGGCTCTTCCAGGTGCTAGCCAGAGCCTAAGTATTTTTTCCTTGTACTCTTGGCTTCTTATTTCTCTGAAGCCCTTCACTCCTGTCTTTTGCTATACAATTACTTGTCTACCTTGTTGGCCTCCTGTTAAATGGTGTGGATGGCTCTCCCTGCTCCCTGCTCCACCCCTTACTTGAGGTCCTACCTCATGCACCTGTAATAGACCCCTTTAAACAAAGGTTCTCACATGCATCTATAGACAACCTTACAGATTTAGAATGTGAAAGGAACAGGTGTTTTTTGCTTGATATAACAGCTCAGCAGGACAGCTACTCAGCTCAAACAAACAAACAAGCAAACAAACAAAACCCTTGGCTGATCATTTCTATGAGAAATGAATTCAGGTAGCTGACTCTTCTATCTTAGCGACACAGTGAGCTATGGCTTACAACTTAGGCGTGTACTTTTATACGTGTATAAAAAAGAAGTGGTCACCTATCAGAAATTCTTCACAGTAACTCTAGATGGAAAAATTATGAAATGATTAACTTTTTTTAATGACAGTATATTGCTTATATTTTTAACTTCATTATATGTATTTCCCCTTTTTGTTTGTTTCATTTTAAATGAAAGTTAACAGAATCTTCCTATTGGCTAGGGAGTACAAAGCCTTAGGTGAGTTAAGTTCTGAGTGAATGTGTATTTTGCCATGAGCACAACCTTTTGAGGGCTTTAAGATGAATTAGCCCATGACAAAGTAACAAATCCATTGCCCATGTATTGACTCACATTAAACAGTAACTCGTCGCTGTGTCTTTGCAGACAAAGTTGTGTATTCAAATCACACCTGAGCAAGGGGCGTGACTTGAGCCTAGGGCAGTTTTTCTGTGGCTGTATCATTGAGGAATGTGACTGACCCCCTCACCCTAACCCACAGTAATCTTTAATTACCTGTAGCTCCTCAGGGAGGGCTGGGACCTCCCTCGGCCTTCCCCTTCCTGAGAGAAAGATTGTTGGCCGCCTGACAACCTTGTGGAGGTGCTCACAGCTGCGGAGTGCCTGATTGCAACAGGTTTCACATCGAAAGAGCACGCCTGGCTTAATAATTTATTCTCTTACATTCCTCCCAAACCCGCCTCCTTATATTCCTTAAGGCTTGTGGGGAATGATAAAAATGTCTTATATAGGAGTAAGCACCAAACATTATCATTTATTTTCATCTCTTTGACCCATCGGGAGCCTTTGTGTTCACCACCGTGTAGTGCCTAAAGAAGCGTCTCTCCTCAAAGCGGGGCGTACCACTAACCTAGAGGTGGGTGTGGGCATGGCACTAACCTAGAGATGTGGGCAGAGTATTAGAAAACAGTTTGACAACGTGTCCATTTAGCCAAACACCAGAGGTGGTCTGCCCACTTCGTCCCAACCCCTGGTCCTGTGACCTCCCTAGCCGCAGACTTTTGACCAAGTTTGTGGTGCAAGGCATGATTTCCCTCAAATGGGACAGGTCTCAAGTGCAATTGAAAAGTGGTTGGTCATCCTGTGATGCTCACTCCAGTTTTTGCACCAGCGGGCACAGCCTGGCTGTTAGGCTGGTATTGTAGGTCCATAGCTGGGTAAGACTTAAGCTGTTGACCCTGCTCCCCCCGCCCCGCATTATGAAAGATAGCCAACAAAGAGGAAGCTCCAAGCTCAGTTCCAACTGAATTTCTTTATGTCAACCTTAATTAAATGCAGTGGAGCACACACACACGTGTGTGAGCACACACACACACCACACACACACACACACACACACACACACACAGGGAAAAGAAACACAACAGATATTAAAGCTGGAGGAGACGTGGGCAGAGGGAGTTCAGTGGGAGTGTGGGGGACTGAGAATGAGGGTGAATAGGGTCAAATCTTTATTCATGGAATCGTGAAAGAATAAATAAATAAAATTTGAAAAGTCACTATGAAGGACTATGGGCCGGATATAATTGCATTTGCAAAGAGAGTGCACACAGTTCTGTGGTTATCCTCAGAATACGATTAAATGTGTGTGTTCCCCTCTTTTTTTTTTTTTTTTTTTTTTTAATCTGGAATGCTAGTCACTTCAGGCCTCTGGTTGACTCTGTTTCCTTATAAGCCTGCCCCTGGAGGGAAATCAGTATTGCACAGCCACCAAAGAAGATGGGTTTAGCTAAAAATAGTTGCCCTTTGACAAGGTTTTAGCAGATTATTATTTCGGCGGGGAATATGAAAGTTACATAAAATGAAATGAGGTCAGATATAACAGATGTGGTCAAATCCTCTTCCCCATCCCTGGGAAAGTGATTGGCTTGGCTGTGCTGATCTGTAAGTGGATGCTTGGGGCTGTGCTAAACATGACCCTTTTCCTGTCTCTAAGTGTTAGGGGTGCTCTGTGCATTCTGTGGGTTGGTGATCAGTTCTGTTTGCTGGTGCCCACTGCCTCACATTCACTAGAGGTTCTGTTTGCCTTAGCTTTTGATTAGGAATTGTTTTCTGACCACTGATAATAAAAGTAAATTTACTATATAACAGCCTTTATTATATGGATGCTCTGGCAAGGGAGATTTCTGCCCCCAGCTTCACAGGACATGTCGCAGTATCTGAGGCCACCTGTGTTGTGGGCTTGGAAGCAGAGCTGGTGGCATCTACCAGGCAGAATATAAGGATACCACTACCACTTACCATTCTAAAGTGCACAGGCCAGCTCCTTCCTCACTCCCCCCAGCAAAACTTGTCTGTTCAAAAATGCCATTGTCATTAAGGTTGAAAACCTACTTTAGTGCTGTGATGGCACTCGGGAAGCAGAGGCAGGTGGATTCCTGAGTTCGAGGCCAGCCTGGTCTACAAGGTGGGTTTCAGGACAGCCAGGACTACATAAAGAAACCCTGTCTGGAAAAACCAATGAGAGAGAGAGAGAGAGGGGGGGGGGGGCGGGAAGGAAGGAAGGAAGGAAGGAAGGAAGGAAGGAAGGAAGGAAGGAAGGAAGGAAGGAAATAAAGGAAGAAGGGAGCCTACTTTAAAGCAACAGTTCTCAATCTTTGTGACGTATTACACTCAGAATCACCTGAAGTATGGGGTGCTGATCCCAGCTAAATCATTCCTGAGCCCAAACAGCTGGGTTCTTTTTTTAGTTTAATTTTTCCCAAGTGACTGCAGTCCTCAGTCAAGACGAAGGTATGCTACTTTAAGACATCTGTTTTTGTCTTAAAGAAGAGGCTAGTTCAGACGTCACCACAGATAGTTTTCCTTGCTAAAATGCATAGAACTCACCTCCTTTTGGGAGGTGTCCATCATTACGATGAAATCAAATGACTTGAAAGAGCCTTTTCTACCCTTTGAAGGCAGTGCTTATAGCTTTAAAAACAGCCATTCTTGATGCCCTACTGGGAGTTTGTTCCCCTTCATTCTTTCTAGCGAGTGCTTTCTCTCTCCAGTGAGTGGAGCTAGCAAGCATTTAGTAGTAGCTTTCTTCAGTACAGTTCCCCCACATAATGTCCAGGGTATTGGAACCCTGATAATTGTTTTTCTTGAAGGTTTGTAAAGTGTCCTTATCTCTTTATGATGGTGGCATTATCTGTTTACCTACCTGCAGAAAGCCTATCGTGGTTTTACTAAGAGTTTACTCAAGGTTTTTCCCATAAGTTCCTTTATTAACTATTTTCTCACACCAAAAACTGAATCTTAAAATCCAGGAAGTCCCAATTCTCCTATAAAATGATTATATCATTTTAATTTTATTTTAGGTGCTCATGTGGATGTCCCAGGTTCTCAGAGAGCACAGAGAATATCATATATCTCAAACCTTTTGATGGGGTAAAATGAGCAATGTTTACTGACCATCCTTCCCTCTGTAAAATCAGCACGTGCCCTATTTTACACCGTGGGCTGCCCTTCCTTGCGTTTGTCTCAATCATCAGTTCAAATCAGGATGACCCCATCGAAAGCATCCAGCTCTTTGAAGATGCTGAGGGAGGCATGACTCGTGGATCCCATATCCTGTTTGCCTCGTCAGCCTGTTCCTCCTACCAGTGCCCCACAGGCCTGGCTGCAGACGTCATGGTTTAGACACAGCTGGTCCTTCACAGGTGTCCGTCCTGCGGTCTCAGTTTCCAGGATGGCCATGTTGAAGTGGCAGAACCTCCATAGGTGGGGCTTCCTTGAAAGTCATTTATTCAGTTATCTCACGGGCAGTCAGGTTATCCCTAAAACTGTGGTTGTGACCAGGCAGTCCTAGATACAGGGAGGACCGAGGGTCTCTCAGCAGAGGCACAGTAGTAGCCACCTGGATGAGACAATGTTGTTTTTCAGAGGGTGTCTAAGCAGAGGCACAGTAATAGTTACCTGGATGAAACAATGTTGTTGTTCAGGCATGCGCAGCAGAGCTGGAGGGTGCAGGGAGATGAGAGCAACAAGTTGTTAAGTAGCTGAAGCGGGATTATCTGTCATATCTTCAAGAAGCCCAAGACCATTTTGGACAGGCAAGCATAGGAAAAGGCAGCACAGTGTGGTAGTAACATTATTGACCCTAGAATCCCCCAAATTCTGATTTGAATACTATCTTCTCAACCCCGAGTCCCTGACCTATGAAACTGTGTCAGCAAGAACTGATATGTGAAGGTCATGGTAAACCACATAAACACGTTTCGCTGTGCCCAGGTTTAATACATCCATGACTCAAACTCTTAGCTGGATCCCAGCAGGAGGCCAGTTTAACCACATTGTATATTACAAAGAAAACTATGGTCAAGGGGAGGTGAAGAAGGTGCTCTCACCCAATGACACCCCAGTTCTCTAAATATCCTCTTCACATTTTCCAAAGCCAAGGAGTCCAGGCCTTGGAAAGAGACCCCACACTTACATTTCTTTCCCTTCAAATAACTCCCCTACTGGCCTAAGGCCGATTCCTTCCTTCCTATACTAATTCTATAATCAAACAATTGGATATTACTATAACAGGCAGTTTCTGCACTTTTAAAAAATGGATATACAAGAAAGGCTATACACGAATTACATTTTAGACCAAGTCATAAAACCCAAGCAAAGAAACATAAATGTCAGATTTGAAGTTGAGACCAACAGTGAGAATATGATTCTTGACCACGGAAGATGGCCAGGATCTAGAACCAAGAGGCAATCTCTGGTAAACCAAACGTGAGAGCTGGTGTCAGACGAAAGTCTAAAGTGTGGCAGGTATGTCCCGATGAAGCAGGTTGGTCTTGAGATTTGTCAGAGAAGCAGGTTAATAGAAACAGAATCTGGGCTCCAGTATTTGGTCCTAAGTCACTTCAGTGTTTGACTGAGTGTATCCTGCAATTAGTCTGGGCCCGGCCAGCCAGCTGGGGGATCCTCCAGGAGCTGTGACTCTGAGGGGGAGAGGACCTGAATGAGACAGAGGGCATCTTCAAAGCTAGGCTCTGATCTAAGGAATGGGGCTCAAACCTGGAACAGACTCCAGAGAAATGAGCATCAGTTATATCCAGGACCAAGTTTACAAACCATAGGTCTGGAATCAAAGCTGGGATTGGGTTTGTAGCTATGGCACCCAGAGGGCTAAGCCAGGCTATCCAGAAAACGTTTGCATACCCCCTAGAAGAGTTTGAAAACATGGCCCAAACCCACAGGAATAGAGGTCCTGGGAAAGGAGGTGTCAAGTGGGAGGAGCGGAGATGAGAAATGAAGAGGAGAAAAGCAATGGTTGGGAGCAGGAGGTCTTGTGGAAGCACGAGATTTATGCCAAGCATGTGTATTAAGAAGCACAGCATCTTATAGAGGGAAAAATGGCCAAGGTCAGCAGAAAGCTACATCAGGCAATGTTGACAAAGAAAACTCGGGTAACTTATCTATTTTATATTATTGTATATAAATCTTCATTTAAAAATAATTTTAATAATAATTTTATCCTTATAGCATATTTTAATATCATATATTTTATTCTTATAACACTTTTATTTTAAATATCTTTTTCTTGTAACTTTTTTTAAAAAGATATTTAAGCTTTTTAATGTTTGGTTTTATTGTTTAAGATTTATTTATTTATTATGTGTACGGTGTTCTGGTATGTTGGTCTACACACCAGAAGAGGGCACCAAATCCCATTATAGATGGTTGTGAGCCACCATGAAGTTGCTGGGAATTAAACCCAGGACCTCTGGAAGAGCAGCTCTTAACCGCTGAGCCATCTCTCCAGCCCCTTCTTGCAACTTTTTAAAAATATATTTTTATAGTCATATAGATAGCCCCCCCCTTTTTATAATAAAATTTCTTTGGGATGGCCTCGTTACCTCCTTTATTGTGAAGGAGGATTACATTTGGCAGGTTTTATTGTGATTGCTATGTCTGGACAAAGGTAGAAAGATAGCAGTCATTTAACCTAGAAGACAGGGCAGAAGAAGCCCTGTGTCGGGTCTTTAAAAACCATTTGAGCCAGGTGGTGGTGGGGCACACCTTTAATCTGAACACTTGAACTAAAGAGAGGCAGGCAGATCTCTGTGAGTTCGAGGCAAGCTTGGTCTACAGAGCAAATTCCAGGACTGCCAGAGCTACAACGAGAAATCCTGCCTCAAAAAATAGAAACAAAAAGAAGAAAAAAAAAAACCCTTTAAAATCTTTGTATTTATATGTACATACATACACACACACACACACACAGAGAGAGAGAGAGAGAGAGAGAGAGAGAGAGAGAGAGAAACGTGTTTAAAGGCATATACATGTAATATTTATTCAAAGCAGTTGTATAATAGGAAAAATGTATTTTGAGTAGTAGAAATAATCTTTTTGGGTGTTTACTTATTTATTTTATGTAGATGAGTGCTCTATCTGCATGTGTCTTTATGCCAGGAGAGGGCATCAGATCCCACTGGAAATGGTTTGAGCCACCATGTGGTTGCTGGGATTTGAACTCAGGACCTCTAGGAAGAGCAGCCTGTGCCCTTAACTGCTGAGCCATCTCTCTACCGCCCATCTTTTTAGGTATTAAGACCCAGAGAGCAGACCTTAATAGTTCTTTAGTGGTAGCAGCTGTAATTACCCTTTGATATTTACTTATTTATAAATTTTTTTATTTTTGTCAGTATTAGCTCTCTTTGTTGGTATGTTAGCATGTCATGTAGATAAAACACGCACAGTATGTTATATATCATGTAAAAACTGTATGAGAATTAAAATGTTACAATCATAGCATAAGCACCTTTTTTGTCCAAGGAAGCTGAGTTTGTAGGTAGTTGTGAGTCATGGTCTTTTTAGAGATGAAGACGAGAGGCAGGGAGGAGCAGTTCCCTAGTCTTTCTAAGGAAGGAGTGACCCCTCGGGTTTTTACCTTTGACCTTACATGTATAATTCCTTAGTCTGTTTTGCTCTCCTTTTCCCTGTCACAGAGTCAGAGGGCCTGCCTGGCCCAGGAAAGGGGTTAATGACATATAGAGAAAAAACATGCCTGAATCTGCAGTGTTTCCAGAGATGACCTGTTGGGGGCTGCAGACCCCTGGCCCCTTGACTTTCCTTGCCTGCCTCAGACCCTTTGCCTCCTGGAGTGAACTGAGCAGAACACCTTGTTTTCCTGTGCCTGCAGCTGCGCTGAGCACGAGACCCTCATGAGTTCCTGATGGCAGGGGGGTGAATTCTGGTGGGTTTTACAGCTGGAAATCCCAAGAGCTGGGGCGTGGCTATCAGTTAAGGATCCCTATGTAAGCTTCCCTGGAGCACAATAAAGTTGGCATTCTAGTATCAAGGATGGCCCGTGTCCCCGTCTGTGTACATGCGTTTTTAAATCTCCAGCCTAGTTCCCGGCTTGTGTACGGTCCCATAGTACAGGCACTACGATGACCCAGTTACAGCCTTCTCAAGCTCAGCTTGTCCCTACATTCTAAAATATTCAGCTTATGAAAAAAAAATTAAATTTAAAAATTGATAGCTTTCTTCCCTATAATCAATGCCCTGTAAAAATTATACCAGAATTCTAATTTTATTTTCAATAACTGCATGGGTGTGTGGATAAAGGAAGGGGATTGAAGGACCTAACTCGTTTACCTAAATACGTGGATAGACGGAAGGCTACACTTTCAAATGGTCCCTTTGGCCTCTCGTAGCTCTTTACAGTCCGGCTAACACTACATAGTGAGATTCTCGACAGGTGTGAGGGATATTATTCTTTTGGAATATGGATAGAAGGACAGTTACGAAAGCAAAGTAGAAAGACTGGCCGGAATGTCAGCTCAAGCAGAACCAAGTTACAAAGGGGAATGGAATCTGGGGATCGATTTCATTCAAATTCTGTCCGTACGACATCTAGGGAGTCCCCATGAGCTTTAAAGAGACTGACTCTCTTACTATTTTTCTCTAAAAGAAGGAATAAATTCATGGTCACGGGATGACAGAGGGCTGAAGGGAATGGGAGGGCTGCGAGTACAGTCCAGCCTGGGATACCGAGTTTTCACCTGGCTCACAGCAGCGTGTATGGAGGTTCCTCCACACAAGATGGACAGTGTGCAGCTTTGTTAGGGAAAGACGTCTTCACAAGGCCAGGTTTACTTCCTCATGCTCCAGAACCCTGCCGGTTGGCGTGTCCGTGGCCAGAACACTCCATCCAACACCATGATGCTGTCTTAAAGCAGGATCTGGTTGCCCCAGCTTAGCCCATGGATTTTACCCTATGGTACTCTCAGTCACAGCAAAGGAAAAGATGTCAAAATTAAGTAGAATGTTTCCGTCTTCACTCTGTCGAATCCTTTGAGGTCAGTGGTGGAGAAGAATGAATGTGGCCTCCAGCGCAGACACCGCCAAGGGTGGCATCTCGGTCGCTGTTTTCCACACGTCATTTTGTGAACAACCTGAGCAAGGGTGGGGGGCGGATTCAGGGGTGACAGATACACAGGGGCTGTTCCTACAAGCCCAGAAGCATCAGAAGCCTGGCATTTGCCTTACTGATGTTTCTGTATCGTCCACAGGACGTCCACAGAGGCGCAGGGAGTGCCCAGGTTAGGGAGCTGGCAAGTGATATCGGAAAATAAACCCCACTCTTAAAATGAAATCCATTCTGACCTTGAGCAAAATTAAAAAAAAAAAGAAAAAAGATGGAGCCCCCGCACGGCTGCTAGAGATTCGCACCTCCTGAAACAGATGTTAAATATCCGCTCTCCTTGGCCTCTAGTCTGTCAATCCCGGTCGATAAACAGCCACATTGAAGCGCCTTCCCTCTGAGGTCTCCAGCTGCTTAACTGATCCGCTTAGCTGTGCTGAGCATCCTGAGGCAGTAAGCGATGGGAAAACACAGTTCTGGACGGAGCGGGATTGCTACTAGCGCAAAGACAAGAAAGGAATAGAATGTTTTCTAATCTTCCTTTCCTCCTGCAGCACTAACTCATGGTGAAGTTAAGTGCCTTTCGCAGGGTCATGGAAACAAACTTACTGGAATGGGATAGCTTGGCTTTGATAGCACAGCTTCCCTGGGAGCTCGGTGCTCCAGCAGCCTGCTTGCTCTCCTCGGGTATTGCGGTCAGCCAAAGATGGCTGTATGCTTCTTTATGCTTGAGAAGAAGCCAGGGGGTGTGTGACCCCCATAAGCAGGTTCTACGTGTGTCACTCTTGAGCAACAGCATTTGAGACTCTGGCACTCCAGCAATGGGGACCTTCAACTGGAAAAAGGTTGCTGCCAAAGTAGGGGAAGACCGAGCTGTAGCCATCTGATATACAGCCCAGTGTATCGACCAAAGTGAATGCTGTTACTCCTGACAGGAGAAAGAGAAGAGGAAACGGACTGAAAACCCAGCAATCCCTGGGAGAATCTGGCAACCAGAGTATAAGAACGTATCCCACCTTCTGAGACCTGCTCATTTCTCCTCTCATCTTTCAGGCTTACAGTACCAGGTCCCATAAAAACACACGGGACACTTACCCTGTGTCAGCTTCCTCTGCGTGGGGAAACCATCAGGAAAATTATCATTGTGCTTCTCTTTGCTCTAAAGTCATAATTCTTCCTCTTATATAACCAACACTTTGTTTTAATAACATATTTTAACATGCTACCCTGATATAAACTTCATAGAGTGTATACTTTATGCATAATTTTTTTCAAATTCACCAGAGTACCCTAACAGTATAAACGGAAGTTAATGAGCTTTGGCTGTGAAAACACTCAGCTTCCGCTGGCACTCTGGGCGTCATGATGGGCTTGTCACCTTCCTAGACTTAGATGCTGACTGGGGCTCCCCAGTCACTGCAGCTACAAATGCAAACTGACAGCAGACAGGCTTGTGATGCAGCTCAAGTACCGTGAGCGATGATGGCATCAGGGAAGTGGTTTTCTCCGAGGCTCAAACAACTCTTTAAAGTCCTAAGGCAGAAGTGCGACTTCATTTGTGCGGTACTTACCGTCCTGGAAAACCCGGCGTATAATAACGCTTTTCCAAACCCTCTCTGTCGAGACGCAAAACCCAAGACTCAGGTGATCATGAATAGCCTTCCACTCTGCTGTTTGATAGTTGTGTGGGAAGTGGAAAAGTTGTTGGTCTGTAGGACTGTCCATCACACTGCAGAGTCCTGAACATCCTCGACCCCTTCCAGTTAAATCTCATGGACACTCCCTGTAACTGTGAGAACCGGCGGTGCCCTTCCCCAGGTATTCTAAACATCGTCGTTCAAAACATGCTCTAGAGTCTGCATCTGAAACACAGTTTCGGGGTAAGTCCGCGTAAGTGGTGTCAATCTTCCTGAGTTGTTGAGTTTTGTTTCAGGTTCTGTCAGTTTCTGGACAGAAAACAGCTTGGGGAAGAAAGGCTTTATTTGGCCTGTGTCTCAGTCCGCGATTTGGAAGAAGTCAAGGCAGGAACTCAGGCGGCTCATTACTTCTTACCTGCTCTAAGGAACGGGGGAGACCAAGGCGCCCATGCACCTGCTTACTTGCTTCTCTGCCGCTCGTGGCTAGGCAACTTGCTTCCTTCTTACATTGTAACTAACAGTGACAGCCGTAAGCGAAACCTTGGTGGCATTAAACATAGTTCAGACTTTCACACATAATAAGACGTTGTTGGCTCAGCAACCCTGATGGGAGAAGCAATGGAAGACTAACTAACCGGCTTAAGATTGCTAATTAAGAAGCGGTGAAGCCCAAATTTGAATGTTGTCAGTCCGTGCCTCAAGAAACCAAGCTCTCAATTGTTAGTCCATCCATATTTATGATATACGGTAAGACCTAAAGCTGAATGTGGTGGTACACACCTACAATCACAGTTCTCAGAGGGCCAAGGCAGGAGGATTGCAAGTTCAAGGCTTTTGGGGCTGCATAGCAAGAACCCTGTCTCTAAAGACAATACACTTTTTTAAGTTATGTGTGTGTGTGTGTGTGTGTGTTTATATATATTGTCTTTGTTGGTTGTCCTGCCCCACTTCTCTCTGCACACCTCTTTGTTCCCCCTTGTACTCTCCTGGGTATCCCCCTTCTGGTTTTAGGTCACACGTGTTCTGTCATTCTGATCCCTTTTTAAAGCTACCCATTCCCCCTCTCGTGGCATCCTTTCAAGTTTTATAAAATTTACTCTTTCTCCTCTTCCTCTCTTACTGTCTCTCTCACACCTCTGTCACACACAGGCACACACGCACACAGGATCCACATATAAGAGAGAACACGTGGTATTTGTCTAAGTTGGGTGTTCTCACACCCATTTTGCTGCCATTTTTCATAGTTTCGTTTTCTCCATGGATGACTAAATTCCATGGTGTGTATGTACCAAGATCTTATCCACGAACCTGTCGATGACCAAGGAAATGACCCCATTTCCTTGCTATTGTGGATTGAGCAGCAGTGAGCACAAACATGTAAATACTGTTGAGGTCCTGCATTAAACCCCAGCACTGTTCTTCCGAGGTTATCACTGTTGAGAACACAGGGCGTGCTGGGACACCTTCGTTTCTGTGAATCTACAGTGCTACTTCTTGTCTAGTGAGCAGCTTACGAACATGGTTTTCTGAGAAACCGAGATAGTCACAAAGGCAATCATTTCCTCAGGCCATCCAAACTTTATCTCGGGGCTTCCCATTCTAACAAACAAAAATCATTTCAGCTTGGTTGGAGCCAAAACAAAATGAAATGTATTGGTCCATAAGTAGAAAGTCCAGGAGATGTACTTGATCTAGGGAAGAACTGGTCTCCGTGTCAAATGATGCCTAGCCTCTCTCTCCCCTTCTCCTTTAGCTATTTCACTTGGGTGCTAACCATATCCTTGTCCCTTGCAAGCGACTTCTTTCTTGACGCCACAGATGTTTACAGCTGTGATTTCAGAGTCCTAGAGCAAGAGTCAGGTGTGGTGGCCCCTTAATCTTTAAAGGTTTGCTCGCACTTAATCCAGCACACAGGAGGCCAAGGCAGGTGGATTGCTGAGTTCCATGGCAGCCTGGTCTACATGATGCATCTCAGGCTAGCTGGTGGGAAGATTTTGTTTCTCCATTTTGGGTCACTTGTTTAATTTTGAATAGAAAATTGTGCCTCCTCCTAGTTATTGAAATGATGAGTATTGTCCCTGGCATGTTATTGGCCACCTGAGATGACTTTCATGTCTTTTACACTGAGTGAAAGGGGGCTGACAATGCTATTGAGAATGAATGCTGTCTGCAATGTAGAACACCACGTGTTAGGCTCTCGATCTGTGCTGGATCCAACTGGATTAGCATGTTATAGGCTACCATTTCTAGTTGCCAGATACCAAGCAGACTAGCTTTATGACTTACTGTTTTCATAAGGGCAGCCTCAGGCCTGACCGAGACCGAAGATTCTGGATGTTGGTAGCTGGCTTCATTCTGGCTCTACAGATTCTTTTGGTGGGAAAAGGTCTGTTGGATGAGCAGGAAGATGTATTTTGCAGTTTTCTTTTTCTAGTATTATCTATTGCTTGCTTTCTTCTGGGCTTGCAAGAATAGCCTATTGTTGACGATCTCAGCATAACCGTGTGTGCTGTGAAGAGCCTAGCAGCTCCCAGAGCAGCTGAGAGCCTTGCCAAGCAGGTCTCAAGTTCCAGACGTGTCTTACAGAATGCACTTGAAGAATTGAAAGAAAGTAATTTGGAGCCCAAAGGCCTGTATACAAATTCCTTTGTAGTCCTTGCTTTCAAAACAAGTAATAGTTATTGGAAAAATGACTGTCATAAAACATTTCCGCATTGCAATTTCTACCTGGAAAACAGCACAGAAAAAAGTGCCTCCACTGGCCAGACACCGTGGGCAAGCTCTGCAAATCGATTCCCACCCGAGACTCACTGCTCCAGCTGCTTACAGCCAACATCTGTTCTAGTTATTCGGCATCTGTGCCTTGAGAGTTGCTAATATTTTATTATCACCTCAACTAGCGTGTGTCTTTATTCGCCAGCTATCCAAAAGTGTAGTTAAGATAATGGAGCAAGAACAAAGGCATCGACGTGGTTTACCCATGGGGCGCTGGTCTCTCTTCCTCTTGGCTCCCTTTTCCTCTTTGTAGCAAATCATAAAGATGACTTTAGCATCGCCTTCATCAGGGTCACTGAATTCAAAAGAAACTTTTTTGAGGGAGCGTTTTTTGACAGACTTCTTTAAAGAGATGTCTGGGGGGACTTGGAGTCCCAGGATGACAGTTCAGGAAATTGAGCATAGATACATAACCTCATTAACAGTATGAGAAAGTCTGTTCAAGGTCACTTCCATGATGTCAGTCTTAGTGAAGCAAGTGAAGTGTTGGCCGTGAAGTGATCCCTTTACAAGGCAGGCGCTGTTTGTCGGTACGGAAGAAGCTCACAGGATCCTAGCAAGGCTACCACTGCTGGGACTGACTTAGAAGTTATTTTACAACTGTAGATGTTAATATCGAGTTAGGAAGAGGAATAGCTCCTGAATAAACAACCCAACCGGCAAATTAATGGATCCCAGTCTTTACGAATTTTATGTCCGTTTTATTGATTGCATGTGGGGGAGCATGTGCCACGGCACATGTGGGGTCAGAGGACAACTTGGGAGAGTTGGTTTTCTCCTTGTGGTAGGTGGGTCCTGGGGATGTAACTCAGTTCCTCAGGCTGTTATTGCCCAGGGCCTTTGCCCACTGAGTCACCTTGTCAGCCCACAGATTTCCATTTCTATTAGTTGAAAAGGCCGCTCGTGGAAGCAGCCGTGTTTCTCAGGAGAGACCTCACCACGTTTGATGCGGTTGCTGTGTGCTTTAATGCAAACAAACACAGCTTAGGCTCGGCGTGCCGTGAAGTGTGGAGGCGCTAATGATGGTTTGTTTTTCTGCACATGGCAAGTCCCTGACCTCTTCCATGTCTTCTACATATAGTAACTGAGTCCTTACAGCCCTCCCCACATGGAGAAGGAAGAATGGGGGATCCTGAGGAGAGGAAACGTTTCTAGAACTCTCTCAAGGCCATGGTATGTGAAAGTGGCCAAACTGGTTTCCACAACAGCCAGCCTGGTTCCAGAGCTTGTCCTCTACAAAGGCTTAATTAAGGCCCTTTGGTTTTACTTAGTAAACCACAGCTCACTGGCCTAATCTGCCTTGGGCTTGTGTGTTTGTGAATTTAAGGAACTGAACCATGAAGAGGAAAAAGACCTCTGAACCAGCTCTTGCTCCCCAGAATCCACATAACTGAAAACTGAGGAAAATAAGAATCTCTGAACCAACCCCTGCTCCCCAGAACCCACATAGCTGAGCCACGAGGGAAATGAGGACCCTGGCACCAGTCCTTGCTCCCACTGTAGTCCGTGTTGAGGCTTTGCTTTCCAGCCTCCTGGCTGCCTCCACAGCCTCCGCTAACTCCCTCTGAGGAGACTGCCGCTGTGGAGGGCCTAATCATTGGCTTAGATGCATCTACCCTCATGTTTCAACTCTGATTAGGACCGAGATGCCTGCCCATAATTTCCTGAGTTCAGCTCCGATCACGGAGTGACCTTCACAGGCCCGACAACAATACCACCTCCAAAAGAATCGGATGTAACTTGAATTGTTTTGCTGTGTTCAGCATCAAAACCAAACCAGAAGTGTATGCCCTTGGCTCACCAGAAGTGCCTTTCCCTGGGGCCAGTGATGGTGTACAGTGGCTTCCACATCTTGCCTATTTGTATTTATGGACTGGTTTACAGGAATTTTCCCTGCCAAGACTAAAATATTCCAAAATATACACTGTTATGCTCCTTTGCACCCAAGGTTCTGACCATTCCACACATCCAGCAAATGCTCGCTACCTAAGCAGATGGCTGAATAAATGGGTCACAGAAAGAAATAGGTTTTTGCAAGCTCTATTTGGACTCCGCCATTTTATGATGGAGAAACATTCAAGAACGCATGTGCTTTCAGTACGGAATGAGAGAGAGGTCAAAAGTCGGAAACAAGCTCAGAGCTCCAGCTGTTTGTCCCTAGTGAAGAAGTCAACGTTGAAGCTGTCATTCAAGAGAGATCTTAGGCTTTCCCATCTTGCAAGATGGCGGGTGAAAAAGCCAATAAACCTGATACAAAAGAGAAGAAACCTGCAGCCAAGAAGGCTGGCAGTGATGCCCCTGCCGCTGGTGCAGCCAAAAAGGGTGACCCTAAGGCTAAAAAGCTCAAGAAGGAGAAGCCCCATTGCAGCCGAAATCCAGTCCTTTTAGAGGAATTGGCAGGTACTCACGATCTGCTATGTATTCCAGAAAGGCCATGTACAAAAGGAAATACACAGCTGGGAAAACCAAGGTTGAAAAGAAGAAAAAAAGGAAAAGGTCGTTGCTACTGTCACAAAACCAGTTGGTGGTGACAAGAATGGTGATACCCGGGTGGTTAAGCTTCGAAAAATGCCCAGGTATTATCCTGCCGAAGATGTGCCTCGGAAGCTGCTGAGCCATGGCAAAAAGCCCTTCAGTCAGCACGTGAGACTCCTGCGTGCTAGCATCACTCCTGGGACTGTCCTCATCATCCTCACCGGGCGCCACAGGGGCAGGAGAGTGGTTTTCCTGAAGCAGCTGGGCAGTGGTTTACTGCTTGAGACAGGACCTCTTGCCCTCAACAGAGTTCCTGTCAGAAGAACACATCAGAAGTTTGTCATCGCCACCTCTACAGAAGTTGATATCAGCACAGTTAAAATCCCCAAACACCTGACTGAGGCTTACTTCAAGAAAAAGCAGCTACGGAAGCCCAGGCACCAGGAGGGCGAGATCTTTGACACAGAGAGGGAGAAATATGAGATTACAGAGCAGCGCAAGGCTGATCAGAGAACGGTGGACTCGCAGATTCTGCCAAAGATGAAAGCTGTTCCTCAGCTGCAGGGCTACCTGCGCTCTCAGTTCTCTCTGACGAACGGGATGTATCCTCACAAACTGGTTTTCTAAATTGCTAACAACCTAATTAAACAGCTTCATGTGTCAAAAAAAAAAAAAGAGAGAGAGAGAGAGAGAGATCTTAGAAGCATTGTTGGAAGACAGAAGCCACGCAGGAGCCTTGGAGGGCACACAGGAGGCACAAGAACCTGGTTCGGCTAAGGAGAGCGGAGCGGAGCTCAAAGAACCAATTCAGCAGTGTGTTGGAAATGGAGAAGAAGGTGTACCAAGAAAGGTACTACAAAATGACAAACAAAACGCAGGACTGGTAAACAGGGTCAGATGTGAGAGGGGCCTAAGAAAGCCAGTGAGTGTGGGGGAGGGGTGTTACTATGTGCTTTTGTTTTGTTTGGAGATTGGCTTCTCTAGGGTGGCTCTGACTGGCCTGGGACTCAGGGTTGCTCTGGCCTCTGCCTCCTGATTGCAGAGATTACTACAGGCTGCACAGTCACACCCACCCTCTATGGGCTCTTAAAATTACATTTTTGGTGGAGTAATTGGTTTTTCCTTTTTTTTCTTTTCTTTTCTTTCTTTTTTTTTTTTTTACATTTGTGGCTTTTTGTATTGATATTTATCTATTTATTGGAGTCATCTAGGTCGTCACTTAGGCTGTCTGCACCAGTGGACTTTGAGCACGAGGATTTCTATGTCTCCCCAAGTTCATCACATTCATCTCGCCACAGGTTAAGCTTCGGTCACTGTTCGGTCTACCCTTGGGAAACCTTCAGGCTTTAAAAAACTAACTTTGGTTTCTCTGAGCAGGGGCTAGAGAGACCCCTTAGCAGTTGAGAGCACTCATTGCTCTTGTAGGAGACCTTTGTTTGGGTCACAGCACCCACATGGGCAGCTCACAGCCACCTGGACTTCCAGCTCCAGCAGATCCAACGCCCTCTCTGGCCTCTGTGGGCACCAGCATTCCTGTGCATATTCCCACACATGAAGACACACATGTACATGTGATAAAAAATAAATCCATTTAAAAATTATTAAATGGGGAGGTGGCCGTTGTCCTGTCTGACCCCTGAGTCTGTACACATACAAGCTGAAACCTAACGCCAGAGTGTATTGTAGTAGCAGGTTTCCCGCCGACAGCTGAGCTTCATCCGGTCACAGGCCACCAGCTGATTAGACCGAGTTCACAGGATACAAATGCCTGGTGGAATCTGTTCCGTTTCCTCGGTACTTCCTTTGCAGGTATAAAAGTACGCTGCCCTCACTGCAGAATGGGGCTCTCGGAATATGTCCTGTCTTCTCTCCTGCCCGATTCATGAATCATTCTCTGCTCAGACAGAGTAGTGAGTTAACACACGGAAGCACTGTGGGCGCCTGGATGCAGACTGGCAAGCAAGCCGCAATCTTTTCACAGAATTGGGAGATGTGTGTGTCTCTGGATTCACTATTCCTTTCCTTTGTTTTCCTTGTTTACTTCTCAAACTGTCCAGAACTTCAGTTTTGCTTTTCCTACTGTCTGAATTAGGAAGTTGCATTCATGGGCAATGCTGTTGTTGTCTTCCTTGGACTCCGAGGTGTCCTCTGAACTGGCTTTTGAACTCTCTTCAGAACTTTTCTTTGGAAGCTGACTATTTCAAATAAAACCTCACCTGTGATGTTCTGATGGAAAATGTCTCCATATCTCCATAGGCTTGTGTATTTGAACAGTCTCCAGTGGGTGGAGCTGTTTGCAATGATTATGAAACTTTGGGTTGGAGTCTTGCTAGAAGTACAGGAGATATAGCAGTCTTACAGATATTGATCCCTTCCTGTTCTTCCTCTCTGCTTCCTTTGTGTTCATGCTCCCTTCTTTTCCTGACTATTCCCATGCCTTCTCTGCCATGTTGGACTCCATCCTTCTGAAACCATAAACTAAGTGGATGTTTTTTCCTTGAGTTGCTTTGTCCATGGTATGTTATACCGCAACAGAAAGGAACTAAGAGCAAATTCATCCCTATTTAGTGGTCAGTGAAGATAAGCCCGAACATAACTGTTTACGCTCCTAGTTTTTTGTTTCGTTTGTTTAAATGCCTTTTGAAGTCTGGAGATGTCGCTCAGTGGTAGAAGTGTGTGTCTAGCATGTGCAGTGGCCTGGATTTAATCCCCAGCCCCACCATCTAAACAAAACAACAAAAATGTTGATCCTAAAATTATGAAACTACTAGAAGAAAAGAACTGGAGCTGGTAATGCTTTGCTGACCGTGACATTAAAAGCACACGCAGCAAATGCAAGACGAGCAGATGGGACCTTATCAAGCTTCTACTTCTGCCCATCAAAGCAACCACTCAGAGAAAAGGCAACCTGTAGAAACCATTGCTGCTCATCTATCTGATGAGGGGTTCATCCCAGAGAAAGAACCATTAGAATCGAAACAACAAACATAAAATAACAAACAAAACATGTAAACATATAATAATAAACATATTATGGGCAATAGATCTTGCAAGAATGCTCAGAATCTCTAGTCACTATCGAGAAATGCAAACTGAACCCCAGTCACCTCATACATGAGGGCCCCCACTATTCACGAAAGCAGAAAATGGGATTGGTAAGGATGTGGAGGAACCAGACCCCACATACACCATTAGCAAAATGTTACAAAAAATACTCTGGACATCCCTCAAATAATAGAAGCTCCCTATCACCCAACAATCCTACTTCCAAGCAAATAACTAAAGGAATCAAAGGTTGGGCCATGAAGAGATATTTTCACAGCTCTGTCCATTGCAATATTATCTCCAATAGCCAAGAAATGGAAACAGCTCATTTCCACTGACAGATGGCAGAATAAAGAAAATGTTGCTCTACCTATAATAAAACATTGGCCTTTAGAAAGAAAAAACCCCATCATGTGATCAGTGTGGATGAGCCCTGATGCTATGTTGAAGATGCAATAAATCAGTTACAAATGGTGTATGCTTTTGCTTACCTGAGTCAACATCACGGAAAGAGAAAGTTCAATGATTCTCTCTCTCTCTCTCTCTCTCTCTCTCTCTCTCTCTGTGTGTGTGTGTGTGTGTGTGTGTGTGTGTGTGTGTGTAGGAACTGAAATGATAGGGAATTGTTGTAAATAGAATTTTAGTTTTGCAAGATGAAATGGTCCTGAAGATTAGTTACCCTACAATCTGGATGTAGTGACCACGACTAAAACTGTGTGCTTAAAAATGGCAAAAGGGGCATATGTTTATAATATACTTTTGATTAATTTTGTGTTTGACAATTTCAAACATGTATATAATAGTTTCTTATTACTTTCCCTCCTATCTGTCAGCTCTCCTCCATCCCCACCAGTCTCTTTCCCTGGTATCTTTTGTGTTTGTTCTGTGACTCATTTAGTTTAACCGGGACCATGTGTGTAATGCTTGACTTGGATCTGTCTACGGAAGCCTGATGAGGTCATCAGTGTGTGCATGATGGACAATGACATGTTAATAGGCTTCTCAGAATCGCATTCTTTCACCCTTGAGTATAGCTTTTACACATCACATGACATCTAGAAATTGACCCTTTCCGTCAGTTCACTTCTGCTGCTCATGTGCCATTTCTAGCTACTTTTCAGACAGATCCAACCAGTCACTTAATAGTTACTACACACATATCATGTGCTGGATTCCAGTCTAGCCATTAGTTCCTGAGCAGTAGAAAGAACAAAATCTTCACACCCATAGCACATTTTAATGAGGGAAGGTAGATATTAGCAAAGGCATACACGTGTCAAATGGTGCTAAGGGCTCTTAGGAAAAAAACGAGCAAGGAAGAGGACTGCCTGAGTCTTAGTTGGAGCTAGGCTGGTGTCTGTAAAACAGTGAAGGAACATGATGATGGCTATCCACATCTAAGAGGCAAAGGCCTGGATTCAGGAACAGCTTGATGGATTTGAGGAAGAGCAAAGCCCGTATAGGTAGAAAGAGTGAATAACGCAGAAGAGGGATATTGTAGCAGGCTCTTTCTTTTTTACTAACTAGCTCCCAAATCATGACATGGAGACTTCTTACTAGTTTTGAATACTCAGCCTTATCTTAGCTCTTATTTATTGCTAGTTCTTATAACTTAGATTATCCTGTTTCTCTTCATCTACATTTTGTCTTGGGAATTTCCTTCCTTCCTTTCCTTTTTGTATGTTCTATTATGTGTCTCTCTGGCAGCTGCCTAGCTTCTGGCTCCCAGCATGTCCCTCTCTTTCTCATCCTTCCTTCCTTCCTCCCCCCTCACCTAAATTTCTCCTCTTATTCTCTGCCCTCCCATCCCACTTATCCTTTCTCAGCTTAGCTATTGGCTTGTCATCTCTTTATTAGACCAATCAGGTGCCTTAGGCAGGCAATGTGAAGCACATGCAGCATATCTGCACATAATTAAGCAAATGCAGCATAAACAAGAGTAATACACCTTTACATCGTTAACAAAGGCCACAGGAGCAAATGCAACACCCTTCACACAGTTAAATATTCCACAGCATAAACAAATGTAACACACCTTCACAGTTAAAGAAATATTCCACAGAATAAACAAATGTAACACACCTTTACACAGTTAAATATTCCAGTGTAAACAAATGTAACACCCTTCACACAGTTAAATTTCCACAGCATAAACAAATGTAACACACCTTCACACAGTTAAAGAAATATTCCACAGCGTAAACAAATGTAGCACATCTTTACACAGTTAAAGAAATATTCCACAGCGTAAACAAATGTAACACATCTTTACACAGTTAAAGAAATATTCCACAGCGTAAACAAATGTAACACATCTTTACATAATTAAATGTCCCAGAATAGGAGATGAGTTAGCCAACAGTCAGAAGCAGAGCACTGACTTAGATTTTGACTGTGCACATGACAAAAGCCACCAGAGGATACATGCAGAAAAGTGACACTGGCCATAGGAATGATAAACTGCAGAAGCGAAAGTAGAAAAATGAGGACAAGGGCGGGCGAGATATGTTCATCAGGAAAAGGCACCGGCTGCCAAACCCGATGCCCTGCGTTTGAGTCCCAGAATCCACACAAGGACAGAGATGACTGTTGGGAGTTGTCTTCTGGCCTGTAATGTGTGCACATGTGTGCCCCACATAGTAAATAAATAAATGTAACGTAAAGCTTTTAAAGAGCCAGACTTGTAGCACAGACCTTTCGTCCTGGCAGCTAGGAATCAGGGACTGTTGGGAGCACAGAGAAGCATTAAGAGAACCAGAAATGTTAATCACGCAGGGGGTGTCTCCTCAGTGGAGGAGGTAAAAATCAAATACCTGCATTCCATGCAGAAAGCTGAGAGTGGAGGCTGTTCATTAACAGCCTGGTGACTTTTTGCTGTCTGTGGAGGTAGATCTCACCTGTCTAATACTGCAGTATGGTTATATGAGCCTCAGCAGAAAGACCAAAGCCGGAAGTGAAAGCTTGGAAATTGTCTATGTATCGATGGCATTTAAAGTCACTACCCCCTTGATAAGCGTGACTGACAAAGGTGCTGTGGACTGAACCCTAGGATGCCACTCAAAGTCACTCAAATGATGACTTGCCACATTTGATCCCCAGGACCTCCATGGTAGAAGAGGATGACACAAGTTATCCTCTGACCCCTACACACATGCTATAGAACACATGCACAGATACACAGTAATGTAAAACTTATGCAATAAATGTCAAAAAATGCATTGATAGTTGAATTTTTGATTGCCAAGTGACACTGATGATATGGGAGGTCTTTCTGTATATGTGCTGCTTTAATTGGCTAACGAATAAACCTGCTTTGGCCAGTGGTTTAGTAGAGCAAAGCAAGTTGGGAAATCTGAACAGAGATAGATGCCATGTAGCTGCCAAAGGAGAAAGATGCCAGAACAGAACCTTTCCTAGTAAGCCACAGCCTCGTGGCTATACACAGATTAATAGAAATAGGTTAATTTAAGATGTAAGAGTTAATTAATAAGAAGCCTGAGCTAATAGGCCAAGCAGTATTGTAATTTATATAGTTTCTGTATATAGTTTCTGTGTGATTATGCGGGTCTAGACAGCCAGGAATGAGTGAGCCGGGAACAAACAAGCCATCTCCTACTACAACTTTGGTTAGTGAGTGTTAATAGTTTTTTGGTAGTCTTTAGTCAGCTGCCAGGGTATTTTTCCTCCTGTGCTGATGATCTTGGACTTGTGAGAGCAATGAGCTAGACAGTTTGCCCCACAGTGTTTTCTCCATGGAGGTTCTCAGTATTCTTCCTCCTTTTGGACAATAACTACCATGTAAGGTTACATAGGCAATGCTTAAAAACAAGATAAGTTTACCTCCAGATATGTGACCACATGTTAGCCCATACCATTAAGAGATTCAGTGTTTGTCAGTAGGATGCTATCAACTTTCTATACCAGTCCACTGAAAGCAGTGTCTAGTCTTTCAGCCTTGGTAAATGTATGACCTTACCCTGCTCTCTGCTTGTCCCTCACCCCCAGTCATGGATAGCATCCTTTCTGCATCCTCTGAGATGCAGATGAGCCTGTTGGATGCAGGTGAACTATTGCTCTCCTGCAGCACAGCCCTGTAGCCACTCCTCATGAACTAGTCTTGAGTCAGAAAATAAGGCTATATATATATCCTTTCCTATTCCTTCCAAAGAGCTTAGAATTTCAAACTAGAAAGTGATTTAAAAAACGAAAAAAGAAAAAAGGCCTAGAACCAGCTGCAAGATATGTCCTACACTGAAACCCTTTTCTTCGCTAAAACCAAACATTTTGCCTCGCACTGGCCTCTTAGTTAAGCACAGGAAGCACTGCTTTCTGCGACGCATGATTTCCTAAAAGTGTGCTACGGAAAATGTTCCAGTTAGGTGTGTCATTTTCCAGGAGCAACTGCTTCTAACGCCAACTCCCAAGTGGAAAATATTCACGTCCGTTGTTTTATGTGTCTGTATGCTCTAATTGAGGGAGCCAATCGATACTGTCAGCTCATAAAGCCAGATGCGGTCTTCCTCTTTGAAGTCAGAACTTTTAATAATAGTAGACACGGGTATAAGCATTGCCTATCCCTCCTCTTCGATCCTGCCTGCACCTCCTGGTCGTGATGTCTGGAAGGTGATGCTTGCCTGTGCTGCCTTCTAAGCAGGGAGGAAATCAGTTCGCCCAGCTTTCTTTGGTGCATGAATACCTTCACTTCCGTGTGCAGGAGCTGCCGGAGAGAGAACTCATACGCGTGAAAGGTCATGGTTATAAATTAGGAAGCCATTAGTATAGTAGAGTGCAGTTAACAAGAGGAGCAATCAAGAGGAGAGAATGGAGTGGGAACACAGTTAAATGAATTCTTGAACACCTTCCCACGGACAGGCATTAAAAGCAGCTTAATGCACATTTTAGCTGCACATAGTCTATTTTTAGCAAAGCGTTATGAGTCACTCGATCCTGCTCCCCAGGTTTTGGCCTTGTGGCCCTGCTGCCCTCTTGCCGACCCTGTCTTCTGGGCAGTGCTGGTGATCAGCCCTTCCCTTGAGGCTCCCAAACCAACCAGAAAGCTAAGCAGTTCTTTCTAGGCACCTCAGTGAGGCCAGCGTTGACAGGTGTGTGTGCTACCGGGGTGTGCAAGGCCTCCTTCGTCAGACCAGGGCCTAGATGTGGTCCGGTTGTAAGGAAAGCCATTTGTTCAATGTGGCCGGAAATCCTAAAGAGGATTTCCCGGCTGATGGGTTCCCTGTGCTGAGAGATCTGATCAGAAGGTTGATCGGAAGGTGCTTGGTGGCTACATCTTGAAGCTGGTCATTGCTGGCCTGCCCCAGCTGGCTCACTAATTAAATCCCCTGCCTTAGCTCAAAGGCCAACCACCTGGAACCCATCTCTACTCAAAGGCTCTCTTGGGCCCAGCTGAGTCAGATCAAGGCCTTCCCTTTCAAGGCAGAGTGGATTTTTAGCTGAGGCTTTTTGCACAGCTGGATTCTCTGGTTCTCGTGCTGTTTTGCTTTAACTTTTACCAAACTAGCTGTTGTTTGGACTGGCTAATTAACAGCGACTCACTCTGTATACCGACTGAGTTTGGCCTCTGTGCCAAATATGGTCCTGAATGGAACTTAGATTAAAAACATGGCATTTATATTGATTAGAACAGATGAGCATTGTAAGCGACAGTCAACCAGTCTGAACCTTGCCCTTTGATTGTATGTCTTGTGGTAATAGACCCCCGCCTTGAAGAGTATAGAATAGCCACAATCCCCAGTTTAGGGAAAGTCCTATGAAAGGAACCTTGTAGTCTGGAAACAGTCTGGCTGTCACTTTAATTGGTGGCAGGTCACCAGGAGAAGCAGATCTATTAATATGGTATTTGACTCATGAAATACATTCTAAATCACTATCCTGCTTTTTTAAAATCAAGATTTGTACAAAGTGGATAATGAGTTATGGACGCTTTGCCAAAGCTATCATTTCTTTGACTGGAGAACTCTAGGTGACTGAGAAGAGGAAATAGTGTTGTCCCAGCTAGTTAACTGCACCAGACTGTGGTCTTTGTTTTAAATATTTTCTGTGGTATTGCATGGTCTTATATTGTGGGAGAGGCCCATCGTATATCCCCCAAGAATTTTTTAGTCTTGGGGATGAAGCAGATATTCAAACAAATAATTCTACCATAATGCAGTAAGTTGTCCGTCCTATTTCTAAATTAGGTCAGCAGTGGGGGCGGGGGGATGATGCTCTGCTGAGATACAGGATGCCAAAGAAAGAACAGGTGGCAAGAGGAAGAGAGAGAGAAGGGAATAATCGACTGGATTTCAGGTGTTCTCAGGCACCTGAGTGCAGATCTAAAAGGCAATTATAGACCCAGACCACAAGACAGAAGAGGAACTGCTTCTGGCATAAGAATCTTGTTTCTTAGCATCCTCCTGGAGGGCAAAGTAGAATACAAGCAGGCTGTGGGGGAAGGCTGTCTAAATTCCAGGAAGAGGCCACGGTAGCAGGTCACAGGTCTGAGCACGTCAGCCTTCAGAGAACACCTTCACTTCTTCCCCTTTTAAAGTGGCTCTAACTCAGTGTCCAGGGTTGGGAAACTTTCCAAGAGAATAACCAGACAGCCATTAAAAGACCAATTGCCCATGGACTGGTCATCATTCCAGAGGACGGGACTCTGCCTTCTGCGCTATGGAATGTTGCTGGATCCAACCACCGTCCGCTCTGGTTTTCCTCTTGTTTATAGTTGTCTTAAAGATCCCAGAAGAGCCTGTCTGGAATACTTCACTGTACTTCTTGCTGGGGACAGGCTCGTGGACAGTCTCATTTCAAAGCCGAGAGGCTTCATGGTTTCATTCTGGCGTGTCGCTTCCTGGAAAGGAAGTGTTGAGAAGAGTACATTTTCATTCATCTTCAGGCTGAACTTAAGACTCCAAGCTTCTCAGCTTAACTGGGGATGCTGAGCTCGTATTGTGTTTACTTCCTCACCTAATCTTCTGTTTTCCAAAAGCCTCTGAGTTTTTAGTGTCTGGCCGAGAGAGAGCTACTGACATTGTAGTGCGTCTCTGGAGGTCACATGGTTCTACCCCTCAGAAGTGAGTGTCCCCATGCACACTGCATTGCAGCAAACCTGGACCCTGGCACTCCACTGAGAACTTCATGGTCAAGGCCATTTGCTTACATTCTCTTCCGTGTCCTATTTTGTCCCTTATATAAAGGTGCTAACCTGACTGCGTGAAGACAAATGGCTTCACGGCTTGCATCTCCTTGCCAGACCTAGGGCAGCTGCTGTCGGCTGCTGAGGTTTCCACTGCTGCTGAAAAACAGAAGGAAAAAAAATCCTTTCGAGTCTGGAAGCCAAGGCTAAATAGAATACACATGGGGAGGAAATGGAGAATTTTTGCAAAGCATAAATGACTTATAGTAAGGCAGAGTCCGTTGTATTCCAAATAGAAATCTGACATCTGAATTGACAGAAGAAATCCTAGAAAAATTTCCTTACCACCATTACCAAGTTAAACTCAAAATGAATTAAAACAAGCTAGTGGATCTTCAAAAAAAAATAAGAAGAAATTATTATGAAAGTGAGCACATAGATAATTGCTTTGTTAGTTCTAGTTTCATTTTGGATGCTGGATTAAGTACATAAAATATATTTTGATAGTGGAAGAATGGCCGTTCTAACAGTGTAGATGGTCACTGAAACTTAGAGACTTGGGGTCTGGTCGATTTGGGTGTGTGATATTTCTTATATTTGCAAGATTTTTTTGA
This sequence comes from Myodes glareolus, assembly GCF_982192425.1. Classification (NCBI taxonomy): domain Eukaryota; kingdom Metazoa; phylum Chordata; class Mammalia; order Rodentia; family Cricetidae; genus Myodes; species Myodes glareolus. The sequence continues at coordinate 18,150,264 of NC_142045.1, read as the reverse complement.
TAAATTTTATTTAAATGTTTTTAAAAGAATCAGAAATTGGGGGTCCAGTTGGATATTTAGTTGAGTTGTAAGCATTAGACTGATCAGATTCTAAGGCAATCAGTTGCATCCAACCCTTTGTGATGTGTGGATTCTTTAGCATCTACCACATCAGTGTAGGATCTCTTTATGAAAGGTGGCCTTTATAAGAATTTTCTATGGCAGGACACAAATATGGCATTTGTCTACAGAGAGCAAACAAAAGGTGTCAGATCCTCTAGGGTTGGAATTACAAATAATTGTTAGTCACCATGTGGGTGTTGGGAACAATCCTGGGTCCTCTGGAAGAGCAGACCATGCTCTTACTACTGGGCCATCTCTGCAGCCCAGTACCACAAGCTCTTTGTTTTTCTTTGGTTGGGGGTTTTCTTAGATTTATTTATTTATAAATTTATTATTCATATATATTTTATGTATATGAGTGCTCTATTGACCTTATGCCAGAAGAGGGCATCAGTTCCCATTATGGATGGATGTTTGCTGGGAATAGAACTTAGGACCTCAGGAAGAGCAGAGTGCTCTTAACCACTGAGCCATCTCTCCAAGCCCTCTTTGCTTTTGTTTTTTATTAGAGCAGCAGAATTGAAACTAGAATCCTAGGTGCCCATTGTGACTTACCATTTACATCCCTATATGTATTTCTTAGAGAAACATACATTTGCATCAGAAAACATCTTTAAGGACATTTGTGGCCACTTACGTTTGTTTGAGGACCTAGGAACAACAACAGCGACAAAACATATTCACCAGCAAGAAGAGAAGCAAGCGAATCAGTCGCAGCTTCACACATCAACACGGATAACTCCGACTGACCGTATTGGTTACGCTGTAAGGAGAAGCCAGGAGACAGCACGCCAAGGCTGCCTGTTTCCATTGTCCTGTAACTGTCACTGTGGCTGGTGAACTGCCCTGGCTTCATGAGGTATGGAGGTTGCTTCTCTCTGTTTTGAAATGTGAGGTTTTGGTCAGATTTCTTAATAGGAAAATACAAAGGACATTTATGGAGGAATTTCACACCCTCTGTCTCACTACCCCCAAGTTCCACAGCCCTAGGTTCCCACTTGTGGACTTCTGTTTTTTATTGATTTTTTTCCTTTGAGACAGGGTCTCTCTACATAGCTCTGGCTGTCCTGAATCTCACTTTGTAGATCAGACTGGCCTTGAATTCACAGGCCTGCCTCAGACTCCCAAGTGCTGAGATTAAAAACATGTACCACCTTGCTCTGGTCATTTGAGTTCTTCTACAAATGTGTTTCTGCATTCCTGACCTGCAGACAGAGAATTATTCTTTATTTACTTTTATTTACTGCGGGCACATGCATCACGGTGCATGCTTGGAGGTCAGCAAACAAGTTGCAGGACTCGGTTCTTTCCTTCTCCCACGTGGTTCCCAAGGATTGAGCTTAGGTCATCAAGTTTAGCAACAAGTACTGTTAGCCCCATTATCCACTAGCTGTTTCGCCGGCCTGAGAATCATCTTTTTAATGAATAATAACAGTCTGACGTAACCACAGAGGAAAATCTACGTTTTCCTTTAATGAATGATGCGGCCTTCTTATAGCCTTTCCTCTCACCACCCCCACTGGTAGCTAGATTCTAAAATGGTATCAGAGATTATAGCCCCTTCATGTACATATCCAGGTAACAGGGGGAAGGACCTGGAATGTGTTGGGTCGATGGCTCCCTTAATTAGACTCTGCAGTCTAAGCAAAGTGATGGGATCCCATGGTGATGTCTCATCTCGTGAGATTCACTTTGAAGCTGCCGGTTGCTTAGGAATGGAAGACAGCAGTTGCTAGGAGCTAGGACACACACACACACACACACATGCACACACCCGCTGCCCCAGCCAAAAGCCATTGTGTAAATGGGACCCTTCCATCTGAGAAACCCAGTTCTGCCAATACCCTGAGGGCCCACCAACTCCAGATAGCTCCCCCAGCTCTGCTGACACTGACAGTAGCTTTGGAAGGCTAAGCAGAGGCCCCTGCACAGCTGGGTCCAAACTCCCAGCTCTCAGGGGGTAATAAATTTGGATTGTTTGAAGCTTCTAGTTTTGCACTAAGTAGTTGCAACAATAGAATTGGTTACACCTTTCTTTCTTTCTTTCTTTCTTTCTTTCTTTCTTTCTTTCTTTCTTTCTTTCTTTCTCTTGTTTTTTGTTGTTGTTGTTCTTTGGTTTTTAGGGTTATTTTTGAGACAAAGTTTCTCCTTGTAGCTTTGGAGCCTGTCCCGGAAGTCACTCTGTAGACCTGGCCTTGAACTCACAGAAATCCATTTGCCTCTGTCTCCCAAGTGCTGGGATTACCGGCATGCATGCACCACCGCTGCCTGGCTGGTTACGTTTATCATATGTCACTGTTAAGCAACTCCGCTGCCAGCCTGGCTTGGCCTATCCTTTCCCCCCTTTCTACAAACTCCCCATAGCGTTCTCCTCTTCTGGTTCTGGACTGGTATTGATATCCTTTAATAATAAAAAGAAGATGCTTCTAATCGTTTAAGTCTGCACGCCAAGTGTCTCCTCCTGCTTCCCTCAAGGATAGCTCTCACAGGGTAGGGATAGGTTACTGAAATTCCAACAACAGACAATATAAAATATGAGTCCCCTTTTTTGTTATTGAAGGGTAACCGTGCTGTACTGCGCACTCCAGAGAGAAAGTGCAAACTTCTATCCGTGAGGCTCTCTTTGCTTAACCATGGGTACAAACTAGGCACAGCAGCTACCCTGCTGTCTGGACAAGTGGTTGCTTTGTGGGAGAAGGCAGAACTTCCTCCTTTTCCCGTGGCCACACACCCACTCCTTCCCTTGTTTTGTGCGCCCTCATAAATATCCATGTGTAACAGATACGGTCTTTGGTCACAGTCAGGTGGATTCCCTGCGGAAAACATGAAATTACCGTTCAGAAAGGACGTACTTCTTTTTAACCGACTTAAGAGTCAGCCCTTAGAAAGGAAAAGCAAGGAAGCCAATTCTCGTTTTAAATCTTAATTTCCCTGTAAGTTGGAGTCAGGCTGCCACTGACTTCTTTTGTGTTTGGTCCCAAGTGCCCCATCTATTTGTGCCAAGAGTTGTTGAAAAATCCGAAGTGGCAGGAACACAAAACAACCATTTGTGACCGACGCCAGCAGCTGTGTCCGCGGCCGGTGCTTCCAGAGCTCGGCAGTTAGAGCATTTCACGCTTGTACCACAGCCCTCGTCTGGAAATGGCCATGTTAAGCAGAAGGCTGATAATCTGCTTTTATGACAAATTTGGCTCTACCGAGCTCCTGCACACCTGGGCCACTTTTACCCGGTATAAAATTAGATGAATTTGATGAAAATGAGGTGTAACCATCAAAAAGAATTTGTTTATGGTGCTTGGGTTTTTCATATAAAAACAGAACACCAGCCAAATCCGTCGGTCACAGCTGAAGAAACGCGGGCCAAGAATCATTGAATCTTTCCCCGCTCTTCTACGTCCCAATACTAAAGTCATTCATTCACTTAGAGCTTCAGCCGGAAGTAAAAACAAAATGTGTGTGTGTGTGTGTGTGTGTGTGTGTGTGTGTGTAAGCGGTGTAAGAAGACTTCACGTTGGCTTTTGAATTTAGGATAGGTTTCATCACTGTCCCTCTACCAGTGTTAAATGAATGTTAGGATTGTTTGGTGTTTTTACAGAGTAAACCATCAGAAGGTTAAAATCCTCCCAGGATGCTGTGTTTAAGGGTGACTGCTAGCTGGGCCTGCTGGCGCACACCTTTAATCCCAGCACTGTCCATATAGGCTACGAGAATTCATAGTTCACCACAGTTTAAAAAGTGTACCAGCTGAATAGTTGCTAGTACTTAGTGAAAGACTTTGGTAAAGTGTTTGCTTTCTTCTTTAAATAAGTCTTTCAGTAACTGACGCTCCAACACTAAGAAAAATGTAATTACAAAACCAAAGAGATGGCTAGCAGTGAAAAGCCCAGGCTGCTCTTGCAGAGGACCCAGGTTCAGTTCCCAGCACCCACATGATGGCTCCCAGCCTTCTGTAACTCCAGTTCCAGGGTATCCAACACCTTCCTCGGGCCTCTGTTTACACCACACACACACACACACACACACACACACACACACACACGGTACACAGACATATGTGTAGACAAACACACATAAAATAAGTAAAGCTGTTTTTAAATTGTAAGCTCAATACATTGTTTGATAATTCTTCCTAAGTTGTGGTCTAATTTATTTGCTGCAAGTATTGCTAAGGCATTGTCTCACCTTTGTAAGAGCTCTTAACTGGACATCAGCCAGCCACTGTATCTGGAGGCTGATGTAGAACTTAGGATTCTTAGAGCTAAGAATTCTCATTGTAAGCATAGACTAATGCATTTCCTGGCTTTCTGTTGTAAATGTGTAGGGCTGGGAGTATAGCTCCATGGTAGAACATTCACCTGAGCTTGTTTCCCTAGCAACAGGAAGGAAGAATATCAAAAGATTAAACATATGGACTGAAAACAGAGTAAGAGAAACTCACACAGGACGGTTTTCTTTCAATGGTGCTATTATCGGGCAGTGTGCATGGTCCAGATCTCCACTCTTAATTCACTAATCCCAGAACACGGACACGGGGGACTTGTGACAATCTGAAGTCTGTTTGGGGACCTGCTTCTTTTTCCCACAGCTTTCTTGAGTTTCGTGTAGGGCACCATCAGTATTTGCAAGTCAGCAATGCTAAAGAGCTGTGGCGTTTCTCAATGTCAGACACTTCCGTATTGGGATTTGACAGGGACTCATGCTGTCTGTTGTCCTAATCATCCTTTTTATTGTAAAAAAATCTTCCTCAAAGGTGTAAGAAACGATAATTCTCTCAGATTCCCGTGCTCATGCAGCATCCGGGTACTAGCGCATAAACGGACATCACATGCGCGCCTTCCCTGGCAGGGTTCTCTAGCCAGTTTCTTGCTATGGCTGCAATCACAGTTCCGGTTCCGAGAACTCCTCTTAGCACCGCGGGCTGGGCTCTGTGCTTTCTTTGTCGATTTCAACCCTAAGAGGATTGCTGTTTTTCTGTTCTCCATCCGCTTTGCATACTCACCGGTCCCTCTCCCCAACTCCCACCCTGATACCATCTAAGGACCACAGCCTTTTTGTTTCTGAGCCCCAGCACCTACCAGCATGCTTGGCGCAAAGTGCTTGTTAAATGCCCACCTGCCCAGCGAGTGAATGAGTGACTTCAGCTGGAGACGAGCTAGCGGTTGAGTTCAGAGGCTGTACAAACACCATTCAGAAGCTCAGCAAGAATCTTGTTGCAGCCAGAGCTACCGAAACCTTGAAAATCTGCAACAATGCCACCCTGGGGCTTCTAACGCCTTAAGAGACTGCACAAGGCCAGAGCAACTTGGCAGCAGCTGCATACTGGAAAGCCCTCCCTCCCCAGTTCCCTGCTGCTTAGTACTTTTGTGTTCTCTGTGGGTCTGGGCCAATTCAATGTGGGAAATCTCTCCCGAAGACCTTTTGGCTTATTCAAGAACTCAAAAAATTAAAAAATTAAAAGAAATTGCCAAGAGCCGTATTTTCCCTGTGGAATCTTAAACAAAATTCAATGGCATGAGTTATGATTGATTGTTAAAAACCTTTTCACTCAAGTCAGCTGACTACTCTTGCCTGGAAAATATACCGGTGGGAATGAGTGAAAAAATTACTTCAGAAGCCAATTTAGTCAAGAGTGGATTCATAAGGGGAGTTGGGGGTACATGGGGTGGGGGGGGGCGTGAGAAGCTTTGTTTCTCAGATGTGAGTCAAAACCAGGGCCCAGGATGTGGGCTTTAGACAAATGGACATTATGCCCCCAGTTCAAAAGATGCCCCCTGCAGTCCGCAAGTGAAGCTGTGGGACCCACGGAGAGGAGATTTAGATCCACATGAAGCAGTGGTTCTCAGCCTTCCTAATGCTGTGACCCTTTAATACAGTTCCTCACATTGTGGTGACTCCCCAACCATAAAATTGTTTTTAGTGCTACTTCATAACAGCAATTTTACTACTGTTATGACTTATAATGCAAATATCTGCATTTTCTGGTGGTCTTGGGTGACCCCCAGGAGTCAAAACCCACAGGTTGAGAACCACTAAACATAAAGCATACTGTTTGGACTCTGCCCACCAGCTCCTTTCTGCTGCCGCCACATAGCCCGTGCCCTAAGTGCAAACTTCCGGGCCTGTAACTGCGGACACTTTCTTCTTATGCCCAGGAAGTAAAGCCTTCAAGTTTTACTCAGCAGACATTCAAGCCAGCAGCCTAGAGTGTGCTGGAGTCTTGGGAGGGTCCCAGGATCGTGCTAACAGCGGAAGTGCTGGTGAGTTCCATAGATCTTGAGCAGGTTTCTTGCTCCCTGAGTCCATTGCCTCATCTAATGAGTGAAAGTCAGGACTGTCGTTTTATAAAACCAGTCCCAAAGCCCTTTGGGCCGTATAATTATATATAGTTACATCAAAATCTCACCTTCGATACCACTGTTCTAGGTTAACTGGGGTTTGGGGGTTTGATTCTGATTTTGTTTCCTTGCTAAGATAAACAATGTAAAGATTGATTTGCCTTCCCGGCTTCAGTCGTTGGTCACTTGATCCCGAGCCTGTGATAAGCTGGCAAGGCTCAGAGCTGCACACCTGGTTGTGGCCAGGAAACAGGGAAAGGGGGTAACTGAGTACAGTGCAGCCCCCCCCACCCCACCGCAATCCCTGCCGACGGACTTCTCTCGGCTAGCGTACCCCTAGTGTCTATCCTTATGAATCTATCTATGGATTAATCTGACCAGAGCCCACATTCTTCAGTGATTTCTTGTTTTAAAAAATTATTTTCCTGAAGCAAGGGTTTCATGATGTTACCTTGGCGGCCCTGAAACCCGCTACATAAGGCCAGGCTGGCCTGAAACTCCCAGAAATCCATCCTCCTCCTCCTGCAAGTGTTGGGATTGAAGGCATGTGCTACCATACCCCCCAAAGAATTTGTTACATTTTTCTGTGTCTGTGTGTACATGCCACAGTACATGTGTAGTGGTCAGAGAATAATCTATCATATGGGTCCCAGGAATTAAGACCTGGTTGTCAGACTGGGCAGCAAGCACCCTTACCCATTGAGCCAACTCCTCACTGACTGCTTAATAATAGCACAGACTGAGGATCCAGCCTTCAGCATGCAAGCTCTGGAGCCATTTTATATTCCAAACCACCACCACAACAAAAAACAATACTTTGTATTCTTTCAGGGGAGGCAAGGGTGAAGAGCAAAGAATCTTTCTGTGAAGCTGTCTGCCTCCCATGTGGATGCCTCTCTCCCACACTCTTAGGAAGGCTCTGCATCTCGAGGGAAGTTAGGGCTTGATTTAAAGTTCAAATCTTGGCTCTTCTGCCCAAAAGCTATGTGATCTTCATGAGCTTCTCGTTCGTTATCTGCAGACAAGGAGGTGAGAGGATCATAATCATATGTATATAGTCTGTAGGACTGCTATTAATAATGAGATCAGCAACGCACATGCAGCAAGCTGAGTGCCTGACCACTGTAGCACGCATTCACGTGTTGTGTGCGTGTGTGTGTGTGTGTGTGTGTGTGTGTGTGTGAGAGAGAGAGAGAGAGAGAGAGAGAGAGAGAGAGAGACTGAGACTTAGCATCTGGCTTGAGACTCCGACTTTCTAGAACTCCTCCCACACCACCTCCTGCCTGTGAAGCTGCCACCCTATAGTATGGCATCCACTCAGCAACTGTCCATATAGTAACATGCTCGCCAGCTACTGCCGTTAGGAGCTGTGTCTCCCTGGTCATGGTGGTCCATGTATTGTGTTTCATGATTAGCCTATTCCTGCCACCCTCTGCCACTTTCCCTTGCCTCCCATGGTCATCCTGGTCCCTTGTTGGGCGGTAACAGCTAATCTTGGGGTGTGATACAGTTTGGAAGCATAGTGTCAGGAGACGGCTCTTTTGGTCTCTCGTTATGAGTCATAGTTCTGGTATTCCTGGCTTCCTTGATACAGGGTATTTCCCTAGAAATACAAAGACCAGAATGGCACCAGAGAGACAGGTAGGGTTAGCAGTGTTCATCTGCTTAGCTTCAGTCTCCTGTGACTGAAATGACAGTCGGTCTACCTCGGAAAAGCAGACACCCAAACAATGTGAACCATTGCAGAAGATTCTCACTTGGGGGAGGAACATAGCTAAAACCAAGGGACATGAGCCTAAGCGTGCTAAGTCTGATAGATGGGAAGTCATTCCATTATATGTCAAAAATGTGTGAGTTTTCAGAAAAAAAACTTTAATATGTTTAAAACCAACTTTAATAACCAATGCTACCTTTTAACATTTGACCTGTATCTATATGCATATTTATTTATAGAAGTAAATTCAATTAGCATAATTGACATGTAGTTCTTTTTAAGTAAAAAAATGCTATATTCTAAAATTTTAATGCACATTTTTGGTTTTTCCTTTTTTTCCATAAGCACTGTAGACAAAATGGCAGTGTATATTCTCCAGAAATGCTACGCCACTCTCTTTATAATGCATCTTCATGTGGTATCTTATAATGCATTCTGACGTTCTTATATTTATCCATTTTAGCTCATTCTTTCTGCTCTGAGAATTTCTGTGAGGTCAACCCTTGTTTGTCAAGCCCTGCTCACATCCCTGCCTATTTTCTTAGCCCAGAACTCAAGAGCTGGCATTAGTGGGTCAGAGTATATAAGCCAGAATATGCTCTATTGTTTATTTGGAAAGTGAAAAATCAAGAAATCCTCCTTTAAAAGCTGCTCTTGTCTTCCGTTTTTATTCAACAGATGCTTTCTCTTCCTCATTTATTGTGCCAAAAGCCACATTAGCTGAGTAAATGCCTCACCCTATTGCGTTTTCCGAGAAAGTAAGGTCTCACTTCCTCACTGATGCCTTCCTATAGTTCCCCTCTGCGCATCACCTCCCCTTAGATGGAGCCAAGACCTCCTCTCTACCATAACAACCACACCCAGGCTCTCACAGCGTGCCATGGTGTTCCAGCCTGGCTCCAAGTGTCTGGCTTAATGTTGCTAATATGCAGTATACACCATGGTGGTAAGGGCTTTCTATATCTCAGTAATTTTTATTGCTCTAGCACCATGGTTGGTGTCAGGGTTCAGCTCAACGGGGTTAGCACGTTCCAGGGTAGGGGCATATGGATTAGAAATTTTAGGCGGAAGAAACAGAGATACGAAAGAAAAAGACAGAGACACGGATTAGGATTGGGAGGACAATCCAGTGAATACTGAATCCACCCGTGTTTATTTTTAATGATCTTTAAATACCCCAATCCAAAAAGAGAAGAAAGCAAAATGCCCTTTTTCTCATGATACAAGGAACAAAGTGTTTATGCTCTTAATACACAAAACACCAAGTAACCACAGCCTAGGTCAAGATATCTTTGTTAGGAGCCACACCTTAAGTCAAACCTCTTGTCAATAGCCTTGGAGCAAGAATAGGCCTGAACTCTCTGACTTTTAGTCAGGGTGGACAGGACCGCTTCTGTGGGCTCCCACAGGCTGGTGCTTTAAGTAGGCACTGAAGGGACAAGGATCACAAAAGTATTTGGTTTGTACATGTCAACACTCACAGGGTGAATTCCTCAATACTTTATACAAGAAAGACACATACGAATGAGAAAGAAGAGAAGTAATGGGCTACTTCTTTTCCTCAACGAGAGATGTGTATAGGTTATCTCCAAATAGGCAGATGGAATCAAACTCAGAGTTTGAGCGAGTCATTGTGACAGCAGCCTTCCTGCGTCTCAGGACAAAGCTTTAGAGTCACTTCCGCAATCACTGGTCCCCAAACAAACATATGGTTAGTAATTACTTCATATAATTGCCCCCACATCCGCTTGTATGTCTTTACCTTGAGTGCACATAACTGTACAATCTTTAGCTTGTTAGTTTAAATGGAGACATGGGTGTCTATGCTTCGTTTGGATGGAAAGGGATCTTCTGAAATAATTATGTAACTTCAGAACCTGTCAGTGGCGTGTTGCAGAAAACTCGGCTCTGGAGACCCTTCTGTCTACAGCTGAGGCTTTTCAGGGATGGCTCCAGGCTGATGAGCCCAGGGGCCAAGGGACTCAGCATTTGTTTCGCTAACTGTCCTTACCAGAGCATTTTAAGGATTAATTTCATAACTCTCAGGCCAGGGCACATTTCAGTGTTACAGAATAAACGTGTAGAGATTTAAGTTGACTTCTCTCTCTAGACCTGAGCATAATTTAGCTTTCCCATTCCCATACTGGATATGAAAATCTTGTTCAGCTCTCTTCCACATGGCATTCTTCAGATCCTTTTATGTAAATGCCACACTGAGCCCATACTTGTTGTCCCCCTTCTTGGGGGGACCTCGGTGTCACTGTATGGCTGCTGGCCTGGTATCTGCTAGGGTGAGCCAGGGTCCCCGTGATCTGTAATTCACACCTCGGAGGTATGCGGGATTCAAGTTGCTGTTGTTCCTCCTCCGCTGTTCCTCCTCCGCTGTTCCTCCTCTGCTGTTCCTCCTCCGCGGACTCTCTCCGCTACCTTTCCACTCAGCCACTGCAGTTCCGTACCACGTCAGAGCTCTCACCGTGGCTGCCTGTGCAAAGCTGAAACCTCTGCACCTTGCACCACACAGGGCTTCAGATGCCAGGGATCAGAACGTCCCTGGGCTGTCCTCTTTGTCTGCCCTCCCCTTCCCTTGCCCCATGGTCATCCTGCAGCGATAGTGGTCAACTGGAGCGGGAAGCCTTGATGTGGCCTCCCCGTCACCTTCACTGGTGAGTGGGTGTTTGTAGATTTCTGTCTTGAGAATATTGTCTCTTTGAGAGTTTGCCCAGCTTCTCTGAAACCTAAAAGCTAAGCATAGCTGCTTCCTTCTCTTTCCGTTTCAGCCATAGGACTCCTAATCTCCGGACAGTGACTGCCTTAGACTGAGAAAAAGGAATTCATGTAATTAAGAGGTGGGAACTTGCATTAATATCTGTAAATAACATCCTGCTGACATGTGTGTATGTATGTGATGGGATATAGGTATATCTCTAAATGACATCCTACCGACATCTATGTATGTGTGGTGGGATATAGGTATATCTCTAAATGACATCCTACCGACATATGTGTATGTATGTAGTTGGATATATGTATAACTCTAAATAACATCCTACTGACATGTGTGTGTATATGTGGTGGGATATAGGTATGTGAACTTAAATGAGAGAAGTTAACAACCCAAAAGCCAGGCTTGGTTTTAGTTGAGATTATAAGAAGGGTTGATTCCACACTAAATAAAAGTCAAGGTATAATTTTCTGTTGAGAACCAGACGGGTTCAGTCAGTGCCTCTTGGTCCCCAGCCCCTTTCTTCCCCATCCCTCTTTCTGCACCTCCCTCCCTTTTTTTTTATTAAAAGGCTAATGCCCTTAATAAACAGAATTTTAGATAGACCCCCCACTCACATTGCATTCATCAAGCAGTGGAGACAGAACTTGTAGCTGGGACCTCTGCAGAGAATCGAGACATTTCCATGAGGAATCCTTAAATAGCACTGAGGTATGGAAAACATAGTAACTGCTTCTTCTATAAGAAGAATCAAAGCAACCGTGAAATTATTTTTTTAATTACGAAATGGTACTGGACTCGGCATTCAGGTTGTGATTATGTAACTATAAATTAATTTTAGTTACATGCTAGAATCCAAACTAAGTGCCAGCAGCAGTTGGGATAGCTACGTTGACGCCTGTCTGCGTTACTGCTGAGGAGCCGTGACAAGAGGGTGCACGGCAAGGCTCCTGCAGCAGGAGGGTGTGACGTCATTTTCTCAGACGTTACTCTAATGACCGGTTCACACGTCACTAGAAAGGGGGGCCCGGAAGCCCACACACTGCATCCGAAGGTGAACTACACATCAGTTACCATGGTTGAAATGTACGTCTGAAGGACATTTCAGACCCCACAGGGCGTGCGGGAGATTAGCACAGATAGCGCAGCTGTGCTCAGTTCTGGGGAAGACTGAGCCAGCCCTATGACAGACTCCGGGATTCAGACTCTCCTGCCTGCTAAAACATTTTTTTATTTGATTTTATTCTGAGTTGATGGTGGTGCCCTCCCTCATTTGTGGCAGGCATGTGCTACTCACTTCTTGTCACCTGACTGATGACTGCAGTTACTGAGGGGAAGGATCCAGACATACCCAGACTTCGAACCAAATGCTATCCTACTAGGGTTTCAAACAGTAGAATTAGCCACAAAACTGACTGCCTCAAATCTAGTCAGAGTCAATACTTGAGGTTTTAGAGCATAGAAAAACTCAGAGATGAAAATTCTCCTGTGTAATTGACTTATTTCATGCAAAACCACATTCCAGCCAAATTGTTTTTAATACTGGGTGAGAAGACGCTGTGGCAGCTGTTGGTGTAAAGGAAGACCCAATGAGGTGCCAACCTGGGGGACTTCTTTCCATGCCCAGTCTAGGGAACTTGTAAGCCTCCCAACAAATACAGGTGTACCCTATCTGTATGCTGGGGAAGTCATGGAGTCTGTCATCTTGGCACCTCGGGTCTTTTTTGTAGAGAGTCTAATGTGTTCTTAATGACATCCTTTGGGGTGACCAGACGTTGTGTGAAGTGGCATTCTCTATTTATGTTGTCCTGATGAAACTCCGGTAGAATGCCTGTTGTCCTGTGATGTTTTTCTTCCTGGAGTTCACTGGAGCTGGATACAGACAGCCTATAAGCAGACATGCACCACACCATCCTACATGTCTGGCCACAGTCCCTAAAATGGTTGTTACATCTTTGAATATGACTATGGCCCACCTTATAGAGATTGTAGGAAAGAGGCGTGGTTTGTAAGCATGTGGTCTTAAGTGTGGTCTAGCAGTAGCTGTCTCAGGGATGAGAGCAGTAGGGCCTCTGGCTAGACTAAGCGGTTGCTTAATTTCAATGTCACCATCTATAAATTAAGGATAGCAGTAGCACCCTCTAAGCCATGAGGGCAGCATATGATGGAGTCCCCTCTATGTGCTGTGATTACCATTGATGAATAAAGAAACTGCCATGGCCTGTTGATAGGGCAGAACTTAGGTAGGTGGGGAGAACTACACTGAATGCTGGGAGAAAGAATTCATGCAGGGACACCATGGATCTGTGGCCAGTGGTAGACATGCTGAAACTTTGCTGGTAGGCCATGACCTCGTGGTGATGCACAGATTAATAGAAATTTGTTAAATTAAGATGTAGGAGTTAGCCAATAAGAAGCTAAAACAAATGGGCCAAGCAGTGATTTAATTAATACAGTTTCTGTGTGATTATTTTGCTTCTGGGTGGCCAGGAAGAACAAGTGCCCTCCTCTACAACAAGCATATTCCAGGAACCGAGCATAGAGCCGCCTGACACTGACTGCTCAGCTGGGGCCACTCTTGTGTCCATGTGTGTCCTTCCCCACGGGTAGCTCTGTCTTCAGCCTCTTTCAGTCAAACACCCTGAACATAAGAATCAAACTCTCGAGCTGGTAACCGTCCTGCTCATCTCAGGGGATGTGTGGTGTGACCCGCTCATTAGTATTAATTTTGCAATCTTATCTGATCAGGTGACTAGCTTAGCAGAGCCAACGTGATCATGCAGAGAGGCCCCGCCTGTGGGGACACCTGGGGCAGGCTTGCAAGGACTCTGGACACGGACACGAGGGAGGACAGTGAAAAAGGTCACAACCGGCTGCTTCTCTTTGCAGACCAGATCTTGTCCTGACAGCTCTGCCTGTGCCTCTGCATTAGCTTTAGAAAAGCTTTAAACAGGTCAGCTGCTGACAGGCGTAGAGATCATTTATGCTAATGGGGTAGGGCAGACTCTTCTCTGAGAGCAGCCTGGCGAGTCATCTGTGCTTCCCCGATAGAAGTGACCACGCATCGGCTGGGGGAGGCATGGCTGGAATCTGCTCGCAGTGACATTAGCATTCCTGGGTGACATGTTCATTAGTGACCCCGCTTCCTCTGCTCTCCCCAGTATGTTTCATGCCAGTATGATTTCTCTTCATCATTAGGCCCAGTGGATCAAGGCTCTGAAATTGTGTTATTGAGCTAACACTCACTGTCAGACCTCCACCAGATAAACTGGCTTAATGTCTTAGAAATGTGTTGGCCCATTTGGTTCACTTCTTTTATGCGTCTCTGTATTAAGATAAATTTTATATGCTATATAAAATGCACAATTTATTCACAGCATTTCAGGAGGATATTTACTACACGAAGCCAAGTAGTTTATACATAAAACGGGAGGAAGAAAGAGAGTAATCTATCTTGATCATAGAAATGTCTGGGTTCCTCTATACTGGGTATAAAGAATGGCCCTTTGGCTATCACGAACGTCACTGAAGTCCTTGAGGTGTGGTGTCCCTGATTTTGTGTCTCTGCCCTTTTCTCCTTGCTTCCCACCCCTTGCCATCCCTTTCCCAAGCTCGCCAATTTCCTTTTCCAAAAGAAAACAAAATGCCAGTTTTCCTTCTTCTTCATACTTCATGCTACAGAAAAGTCATTAGCATGAGCAGTCCAGCATCGTGTCAGTGGGTCTTCCTGGCTGTACTGAGCAAGGCCATAAGGTGTGTCCGTTCTTCTAGACTTTCTTTTAGGCAAAGTTGTTTCTCTTCACATATGTGTATCTGTATGTGAGGGTGTTAACATACACACGCATTTGCAGATGCCCACAGGCGCGAAGAGGGTGTTGGATCCCCAGGAGCCAGAGTTAGAGGCAGTTGTCAACCCCTGACGTCTGTGCTGGGGGATGCACGCCAGTCCTCTGCAAAGCAGCAAGTGCCTTTCACCACTCGGCCGTCTCTCCAGGCTCACACTGAACTCTCTTCAGCCGAAGACGGCTACCCATGGCACAGCAACGAAAATCTGGAACCATTCACCTAGGGAAAATGAATTTCCACAAAATAAGGGTTCTGGTAATCTCAGTTTTTAGTCTGTCGGCGTGTGCCTGAGTACAGGGATCTTCCAGGGAGTGGAGGACATGGCGTGGCTGCTGCACAAAGCCTGGTGTCCTCTGTGGAGATTAGGCACCCTCCCCAGAGCCATGTAAAGCCACGCTGGGCGACACAGACAGCTGCAGGTCACGCACCATCACCGAGATGCTGGCGGCTCAGCACCGACGACTGAATCCGAACCTGAACGTGAACTGTTGACAGTGCTCCACCATCGTTATTGCCCTGGGCCCTTTCCCATCCGTGCCAGCTCCTTCTCTGTAGCCCAAATTATTGGCTCTTTCCTCCTCCCTAAATATTCCCCTGAAATGTTGTGAAGGGGCTGCAGCTTTCCAGTATATAACATTTATCTTGATACAGAAACGTTTAAAAGAAGCAAGCGCAATGGGTCAAATCCCCTCCCCCAGTTAACTCTCCGTGTTTTCAAAACTTCTCTGTCACGTGTATGTTATACACACGTTTATGTAGTAGTAAAGTATGTGAGCAATAGGGTAGGGGCCTTTGTTAGGGGTGGACTAATAATTCAGGATCGTTGGGTTTGGCCTGTTTAATCATCGAGCACATAATCATCGAATCAGCTGAGCGATGTGACGATGGAGAAGACACTTTGCTCTGTCCCATCCTAGTCTGCGTAGAGGGAAGAGCAGTCCCGTCACTGCCCTGCATGAAAACCGGCTGCCGTGTGTCTGTGAGCTGCCACGTGTCTGTGAGCCGCCACTCATAGAGCTCTTTGCAAGGGAAGGGGTCTTGGGGAGTTCACCTAGAAATTTCTAACTAAAAAATATCTACAGCCAGGGGCTTAAACATCCCTGGGATTGCATTTTGAAACTCAATTCATTGTACGTGTGCAGAAAAGCCTCTGTGCATCCCTCTACCTTATTGGGGTCCCAGGCATTAATTCAGGAGACAGGATGCGAGTTTGGAGGCGCAGACCGATGAGTTCGCGCTGGTGTCCTCCTGCGGGACAACTGGTATAATTAGCAGTTCTTATTAACGAAGCAGCCCTGGTTCGTTGTGCGGCAACAGTGGACCCAGACTGTGCACGTAACACCCACTGTGACACATCTTTACCGTTCTGTAGCGATGCAACTTTAGAACACGTGGGGAGAATGAGAGGCCCACCCATGATCCCTTGCACTAGACCAGGATCCTGGGCCAAAGGAAAGAATGGCGACACACCTGGGCTGAATGTTCTCTCCACCTATCAGAATGGGCATGGGACCATGGGCTGTGTCCACAACTGGAGGGGTATCATGTTTGGAGTGGGTAAAAACAAAACAAACAAACAAAAGTCTGAGTGGTGTCTTGAATGATCGTGTCCAGAAGGCCATGTGCAGTATGGCATCGAACTAAACGGCCTGTTGGAGCAAGGCGTCAAGGTGGTAAGCACAGCGTTAGGTGATTGTTTATTCGGTTGTAATATTGAGTGCCTGTAAGTAGTGCAGGCAGCATTAGATCAAGGGGAACAGGCAGCCTCATTTATCCTCGGGAAGCTTATATTCTCTAGGACAAGATTGATGTTCAGTGCTTTCAATGAATAAACAAGACATCTACCTCATGCTGTGCTGGAGAGCAATCAATAAAGAGATAAGTCCCCAGAAAAGGACTCGCTGAAAACCTCCTTCTTGAGCTCAGACCAGAGCAGGTGTCTTAGCCAGTACCAAGGGCAGAACAGCAGAGGGGAAACAGTGTATCCAAAGGCCCCAAATGACGTAAGGCTTGGCATAGGAGCAGCCAAAGGGAAGCCCCGAGCAAGGGAGAAGGTGATAACGGACAGTTGGAGCAGGGCCAGGTTGCGCAGGATCTGCCGCTGTTGTTTCTCACTTGGACGCCTGATGTAGCCTGCTGACCAAAATGACAGTGGCCTACACAGGCATCAGTACTGTGCAAACAAGAAAACTGGAGGCATTGATGTGTTTTAGAGCAGAGAAAAACCAAGCATGCTGTCTGGGCTTCTGGCTAGATTAGCTGGATGGACCATAGTGCCATTTTCTCAGATATAAAGGTCAGATGGCGCACCAGGTTTCACTCAGCATAGACTTTGAAGTCTGCCCTGCGCAAACTCACTTTTCCAGACGCTTGCTGCGAGTTTTGTTGTTATCGTTCTTTGAGACAGGACCTCCTGTAGAGCGGACTGCCCTCACATTCACTGTGTGTTTACTGTTCACTCCTGTTCATCCTCCCTCTGCCTCCAGGATGCTGAGCTCACAGGTAATGTACCACTCTACCCAGGCTCCGATTTTTCTTTACTCTGTAAGGTGAGGTGATTACAGTAAGTTTCTAAGATCTCTTCCCAATTAACAATCTCATGAAGAATAAAATTAAAATTGCTAATATGAAAACATCCTGAGGTTCAAAATTAAAGACTCGTGTTATGCCCTGGTATTTAGATAAATAGCATCAGAATGGAATAAATCGATTTATGTCAAAACTTGTAACCAAGGAAATCAAGGTTATTTTTCTCCATCTTAGCAAAGAAAGCGTGATTGCAAGCATTTTCTCCTGGAAGGTGTTTCTCTGGAGTTTCTTGGCAACAGAGTAGTTTGTCCTGTTGAGTAATATTATATTATAAATGGTTTTGTAACCCTGGGCAAAGACTGCAGAGAGCAAACAATACGTTGGTTTGTGCTGCACTGCTCTGGCTTCTTTCTGATCACCTTGCATTGCTTTTACATAGATTATTTCTCCAGATCCATGCAGGCCCCCGTGTGGGACGTGGACAGGCTTTTGCCGTTGCTGTTTTTCTGTAGAGCGGACACGGAACACATTCCAGTTATTCGGAACTCTACCTATAACGCTGTTTCTGCCACCTACGTTTAACCGTTTTTGGCCAAGTCTAAGATGCTCTTGCTCATGTAGACAGTGCAGTACTGAAACCTGCATCCTGAGGTAGAGCTTAAACCTGAGTCACATGACTCTAACAGAAAGGACATTTATTATCTCACAGAGCAAACTCATGCTGGGACAGACTGCCTCAGATGTTTCCACAATGTTGGGCAGCTGGGATGGGGCCAGATGGTACAGATCTGCCACTGTTGTGTCTCATGCTGACTGTAGTGACAGGGACTGTGTGCTGTTTAGTCTCTACTCTTTAATGCTTAGACTGTCCCCTCAGTTGCAAGATAGCTGCCCCTGTTCAGTAAAACTCACAGGACAATCCTGAACCAAAGAAGTGGTCCTTTCCTGCCCTGTATGTGTCAGGGAAAGCAAAATCTTTCGCAGAAGCTCACAGTAAACATCCCTGAGTTCCTGCCCGGAGATAGAGACATTATTCTAAACCACACCCCTTCTTCCTTCCTCCCTCCCTGATGGACCAACCCAATCTGGACGTGCTGTCCTCTGTCCCTGTGGTCACCATGTTAATTGTGATCCTCTTTAACTCAGACTGTTCACACTGCTTCTGGTTACTTTTCTGTTGTCACCAGAAAAACCTTAGAAAACAAAAATATCATTGTGATACCATAGCAGGCTTTCTTTTTTGGCCCACCAATCCAAATTATGACACAGAGACTTATTGTTAGTTGTGAACGCTTGACCTTATCTTAGATCTTATTTTAACCTGTTTCTCTTTATCTACGTTTTGCCTCGAGACTTTACCTTTTCTTCTTTCTGCATGTCCTGCTTCCCTGGTTCTCATGTCTGCCTGACTGGAAGCTGCCTGGTTTCTGGCACCAGGCATGTCCCTCTCTTTCTCCCTTCTTTTCTTCTCTCATCTCCTCTCATCCTCTCCTATTACATTCTCTCTGCCCACCAGCCCCACCTATCCCTTTCCTGCCTAGCTATTGGCCATTCAGCTCTTTGTTAGACCAATCAGGTGCCTTGGGCAGGCAAGGCGAAGCAGCAACACGTCTTTCCATTGTTCACAAAGGCAGCAGAAACACATGGAACACACCTTCACGTAGTTAGAGTAATACTCCTCAACATAGACAAATGTAACATACCTTTGCCTCGGTAAACAAATATCCCACAACATGATGCTATACTGTTGAAAACCCTGCGGGGGTTCTTTGTCATAAGTCGGATAAAGTCCCAGGTGGCTTCATAGCTGCAATGATGACTCTCCTCCTCCTTATCTGACAGCTCGGTAATCTACCAGGTAGATAAAGAGCTGTACTGGCAGGATGGTTGTTGGAGAAAGGCTCAGACCCCAGCTAGGTGGATCCCCTCCCTGGACCCCTGTAAAACAGCAAGAAGGAAATGCCTGCTAAGAAGCCAGGACGACCTGAGTGTCAACTAGGCGAACGGCATAAGTTTAAATGGTGTAGGAGCCATTAGTGGGGACATCCTTCCCCTGAGCGTGGAGAAGGGCGAAGGGGCAGAGAGAACTCATAGGTCCATAAGCTCTGTCACACGCATCCACACGCCGGATGATGCCAGGAAAGAACTGCTTCTGTTTACCACCCAAACTCCAAAAGACTGCTGGAAGGATTTCTGCTCTGATTGTGTTGGACAAGTTTAGCCAAGCAGATACTTAGAACATAGAAAAAGCAACCGCAGATGAAATTCAACCAATAATAAAAGCTTGTGGGGGGGGGGGATGATTTCTGATTATTTGAGTGTATTTATAGGATGTTAAAATTGCTTTAGTGATTTCATTAGGTCATCTTCTTATATGTATATAGTTTAGGAAGTTTCTGTTATGTTAAGTTTCCATACAACCCCTAAAATGGACTTTAATTTTAGCTGCCTCTCCCCATATTTCTTCCTTCATCTTCCTCTTCTCTCACCTCTACACTTGATCCTTCTGTTACAGCGCCCCCTGCATCTATCCATAAATATTTTATTTCCCTAAGGAGATCTGTCTGTCCCCCTGGTTCCTTACTCTATGCCTAACCTCTGTGGTTCCACTGATTGTAGCTTGGTCATCTGTTGGGAGCTATTGGGGCTGTGGACCCTTGGACCCTGAATTCCCTATGAGTGGCTTCTTTTTCCTGTGCTTGCAGTTGCTCTAAGCAAAACAAATTGTTTTCCTCTGCTCTGAGCATGAGACCTTGATGACGGGCTGGTGGGTCTGCAGCTGAAAGACCCCGAGAGCTGGGTCCTGGCCAGAACCCTATATTAGCTTCCTCTGAGCACAATAAACTTGGCATTCTTGTATCAAGAGTGACCCATGTCTCTGTCTCTGTGTTTGTTTGTATGTTTTCAAGTCTTCTCAGCCAGTTCCTGGCTCACGTACCAACAGGCGTAGTACTGTAGAGCATAGAGCTGACATTGTATTTTACAGTCACCATAGACTTAACTGCTAATATCCACATATAAGTGAATACATACCACATTCATCTTTCTGGGTTAGGATCACCTTACCTAGGTTTTTTTTCTAAATGTTCTATCCATTTCCTGAATTTCAGTATTTCCTTTTTTAATGGCTGAGTAGTAGTCTATTATGTAAATGTACCACATTTTCTTTATCCATTTATCTGTTGAGGGTCATCTAGGTTGTTTCTAATGTCTGGTTGTTGTGGACAGAGCAGCAATGAGCATGGTTGAGCAAGTGTCTCTGTGGTAGGATAGGGTATTCTTCGGTTATATGCCCAAGAGTGGTATAGCTGGATCTTGAAGTAGATCGATTCTCATCTTTTTAAAATATTTTTTATGGTTTATTTAACCTTATTTTATGTGCATTGGTGTGAAGGTGTCAGATCCCATGACACTGGATCTTCATACAGTTGTGAGCTGCCATGTGGGTGCTGGGAATTGAAGCCGGGTCCTCTGGAAGAGCAGTCAGTACTCTTAACCACTGAGCCATCTCTCCATCCCCGATTCTCATCTTTCTGAAGAACTGCCACTGTTTTCCCCAGTGGCTGTACAAGTTTGCGCTCCCACCAGCAATGGATGAACGGTCCCTTTACTCCACATCCTGGCTAGCATAAACTGTCACTTGTTTTATTGGTCTCGCCCATTCTGACAAGTGTAAGATGAAATCTCAAAATCATTTTGATTTGTGTTTTCCTGATGGCTAAGGATGCTATGCTGCATAGTTTTATGTCAACTTGACATGAGCTCAAGTCACCTGAGAGAAGGGAACTGCAATTAAGAAAACGCCTCTGTAAGATTGGACTGTAGGCCACCCTGTAGGACACTCTTGCAATTAGTGATTGAGAAGGCCCAGCCCATTGTGGTGCCATCCCAGGCTGGTGGCCATGGGTTCTATAAGAAAGCAGGCCAAGGAAACCATGAGGAGCAAGCCAGCAAGCAGCATTCCTCCACGGCCTCTGCATCAGCTCCTGCCTCCAGATTCCTGCCCCATTTGAGTTCCGGTCATGACTTCCTTCTGTGATGAACAATGATACAGAAGCAGAAGCCAAATAAACCCTTTCCTTCCCACACTGCTTTAGTTCGTGATGTTTTATAGCAGACCTCGTATCTCTATCCCTAACAAAGAGAGATGCTGAACATTTCTTTAAGTGTTTCCCAGTCATTAAGGTTTCCTTTTATGAGGAATCTCCATTTAGATCTATATCCCATTTTTAAGTTGGGTTATTTGCTTTCTTGGTATCTAGTTTTTTGAGATCTTTATTTTTTTTTATATTAGTTTTCTACCAGATGTGTAGTTGGTAAAATCTTTTCCCATTCTGTAGGCTGCTGCTTTGTCAGAATGATGGTGTCCTTTGCCATGCAGAAGCTTTTCAGTTTCATGAGGTCCCATTTATTAATTGTTGATCTTAGGACCTGTGCTAATGGTGTCCTGTTGAGAAAGTCTTTACCTGTGCCAGTGGGTTCAATCTCCATTTTCTCTTCTGTCATACCCAGCGTATCTGGTTTTATGCTGAGGTCTTTGAGCCGTTTGGGGTTAGGTTACCTTCTGACCTGCACACAGGAGCTGTGGTGGGTGCAGACACCCGTCTGCACATCCCACCATCTCTAATCACACTCAACCATTCTTTAACTTAAAACAAACATAAGTCCAACAATCACAATTGAATATGCCGATGATCATAACTACCCCTCCCACTCAACCTGTACTTGTTCTTCCTGCTTAAGAACGGGGTCCTCTCTCTTGTTGTAGCTCTGCAAAAACTAAAGGTTATTTAGATGCAGTTTACGTTTTCATTACGGACTCTGACTTTCTTAATGGGTAAGAAACTGTTAGGGATGACCAGGGAGTGCTTTTCAACGAGGAAAGAGCCATCGATTTGAGGCACGAGAGGACTGAGTGTGAGCATTCCAGCAGACACTTGACCATTGACAGTGACAGGCAGGGGACAGACCGGGCAGAGAGGCAAAAGACTGCATGCGCAATTCTCTTTGCTTTATTCTTTTTCATTTCGAAAGGAACTGGGGAGAGTTCGGCTTTGTGTGTCTTATGTGGGCTTCAGACAAGCTGGCGCTCTGACCACCTCAGACTTTCTGTATTCAGGCTTGACCTTTCCTGACACCGCCAGTTCTGTCACAGTGCCACGGGATATGGTTGTTGGCATCTCCTCTACCTCAGGAGCCTGCCCGGCCCCCGGCCCCTGGCCCCAACCTCTACAGCTTCATGCTCGTCACTAGAACCTCTCAGAGACTGAGCGCCTATGAGAAGACGACATGTACCAATTGTCTAGGCCTTCAAACTGACTGTGATTCTCCTCTAATCCTTTTAAACGTGGTGTTTTTAAATTAAGAGTGGCGGAAACAAAGTGATTTAGGACGATGATGCTGTTCTTCTAGCCTGTTTAATGACAGTGGAGCACGGCTCAGGAAATGAACTGTCAGATTTGATCAATGATGTTGAAGCGAACCGTGCTCATTCCCGGAGTAGCTGAAGTCAAACTCCCTCCTAGCAAGAGATGCTTTAATGATGGAAGGGTCTGGTGACCAGGAGCCGCAAGGGAACGTCAGTCACTCCCCCGCCCACACTGCCTCTCTCTTCTGTCTTGCAGGCACAACGTGTTTGATTGCTCTGCTGTCAGATAAAGACCTCACCGTGGCCAACGTTGGTGATTCTCGGGGAGTCTTGTGCGACAAGGACGGGAACGCCATTCCCTTGTCACATGATCACAAGCCTTACCAGCTGAAGGAGAGGAAGAGGATAAAGAGAGCTGGTGCGTTGGTGAGCCCCCTGGAGGGAGGCTGCCATCGGGTCTGGTGATCTAGGTGCTCACTTGGAGAGTTTCCCAGCAGCACACGGGGTCAATGTGACCTGGCTGTCACCTGGTTTATATTCCTATACTGTGCATTCTTATTCATTGATGATGACTTAATTTGCCACTCTAAATGGCCAAAGACAGCCCTTCCCCGTCGAAAGTCCCATTAGATCACTGGACCTCTGCTCTGTTGCGGCCATGCCAGACCCTAACACTCCACCGTGAATTCCAGTGATATATGTGTGCCTACGCCAGCGCCATTCCCACTTCCGAGTGAATGCAAAGGATGTATCCCTTGAAATTCAACGTGGCAGTGTCCAGTTGGAAGCTTTCCATGTCCCACTGGGGCAAAGGCTTCCACAGTCTTGGGTGACTGCCCTCTTTCTTTCTTTCTTTCTTTCTTTCTTCCTTTCTTTCTTTCTTTCTTTCTTTCTTTCTTTCTTTTTCTTCCTCCCTCCTTCCCCCTTCTTTCCTTCCTTCCTCCCTCCCTCCTTTTTTCCCTCCCTTCTTCCCTCCCTCCCTTCTTCCTTCCTTCCATCTTTCTTTCTTTCTTTCTTTCTTTCTTTCTTTCTTTCTTTCTTTCTTTCTTTCTCTCTTTCTTTCTTCCCCTAGTATCCCCAGTACATCTCTTTAGGCTCCTTGTAAAATATATACACACAGCTGACTCTTGCCTTCTTGTCTGTGAGCTCTTTGGGACCCATATCAGTGCATTCGAGAGTGACCTCACCGATTGTTTCAGAAATGTCTCCCTGACTGTCCACTTGCTTTTTGGCATTTCTCTGCCCCTCTCCTTGAATCCCCATGCTGCAGCTACATGCTGTCAATCACTGAGCTGCCACGGTGTGTTACTAAACCTGACATTCCGTCCTCACCCATACTCTCCCCTTAACATTCTTGCCAGCATTAGCGGTGCCAAGGATGAGAGCATGCAGTCCCATCCCAGGTCCTGCAGCGAAATGCTGTTGGCCTTGGCAAAGGAAAAGGAGGCGCACCTCCCGTGGCTCCGCCCACATGTAGCAGATCAGCTTATGGTATGCCCACCCAGACTTTACCAAGTGTGATCGGTATCGGCTGGGCAAGCTAACGGGCTCACGCACTTTGTCCTTCCAGGTGGATTCATCAGTTTCAACGGCTCCTGGAGGGTCCAGGGAATCCTGGCTATGTCTCGATCCCTGGGAGATTATCCACTGAAAAATCTCAATGTGGTCATCCCAGACCCAGATATCCTGACCTTCGACCTGGACAAGCTGCAGCCCGAGTTCATGATCTTGGCATCAGACGGTCTGTGGGATGCTTTCAGCAACGAGGAGGCAGTTCGATTCATCAAGGAGCGCTTGGATGAACCTCACTTCGGGGCCAAGAGCATCGTCCTGCAGTCCTTCTACAGAGGCTGCCCCGACAACATCACAGTCATGGTGGTGAAGTTCAGGAATAGTAGCAAAACGGAAGAGCAGTGAGTCCCACGGGCTCTCAGCTGCCCTAGACCAGAGGACTCTCGACATACTGTTCTCTTAATATAGGAAAAGGTGTGGGATTTATAATTAGGATCATGTGTCCCAACAAAGAGCCCCTTCCCTGGCGACCTCGAATCCCTACCAAGTGATGAGCAAGGAGTTCCCTGGCTGACACTGTGGAGGGGCTGGAAAGAGTCTGTGTCCCCCCAGCCCCTCTTACCAGTGTTTGAAATGCACCTATAGGTAGCCATCGACCCCCAGACACAAAGCAAAAGGAAGTTAGGCCGTGTATTCCCTTTAATGTTCTTTTCATGATCTTTTCTGTGGTCCTTCAGCTTCCTTGGTGTCCTCTTGGCACCCGTGGGCAGGGCAGGCCTGTAGCTGCAGGCACCATGCCAGGGCATCTCCTGGCAGTGTGGTGGTGGTACCCTCCACCTAGCAGCTCCCTTGGAAAAGTTTTCCCCTTCTGAGCTTGCGTCTTCGGTACTCCGGCAGCCTACGGAGGAGACTGGCGACACTTTATTTGTTGCCTGCTCTTGGAGACTGAGGGATGCAGAGAGGATGGGGGGTCGGTGGCAGCTTCCTGCACCCCAGACAACACCCCTTTTCCATCCCTTCCTTCATTAGTGTAGGAGACTCCGGAGCCCAGGGGGCACAGCTTTCCCATTTGCCCACACCTCACAATGCGTCAAGGGCAGCCGCTGACTTCACCAAGAACCCACAGAAAGGGATGAAGCGGGGTGACAAGCAGTGAGGAATAAGGCTGAGAGGAGTCTCAGTGCCCCCATGGAGATGCGCTGTCAGCGTTGGAAAGGCAGACATGAACCCAGGGAATCTCCTCTCCACTTCACCCTCACCGGCTTCTGCTTTTTCCGCACAGCCTTCCCGAGCCCATCCCGGTGGCTTTCACGTCTTTCCAACAGTGTTGGGAGAAACAGCAGCCTAGAATCGCCCAAGTGCTGTTCCCAGCCACCCCAAATTGGTATTTGGCGGCAAACCACCAAGACATGCTTTCTGGCAAGAGAAAGGCCTTTCATCTTTGGCTGCAAATCTCTGTCCATACCCAGTACGTTCCCCAGGCAAACACAAACGGACTGCAATAGCCTGGATGGGGGGGAAATAGCAGACGGGCACCTGGGGGCCCTGTGTGCGCTGGCAGCAGAGCTGGCTGGGAATGCAAGCAAGAGCCCCAAGAGGTGCGCAGCACAGTTATCTGGGGGCGTGGCCTGCCGCTCTGCCCTTCTTAACACCAAAGCTGAGGGGTTTTCCCCGGTCTCTGTGCTTTATAAGTTAATTGGCTGTCCTTGACTGATTGAACCAGTCCCAAACAACCACGATTTTCACTGTAGACCCACACTCGGAGCCCGCCTGGTTTTCTTTCTCAGGATGGGTGTTTGTCAGCATGGCCTCTCAAGGCCCACCCATTAGCCATCCCTGCCCCGGTGCCCAGCCCTCTGTCCTTCAGCTGCAGAGTTTGCCCAAAGCCCAGAGGACAAAAGGTTACTTTGTACTCCGAGGACTGCAGACTGTCTCGACTCCTCCAGGAACTTGCTTTTCTTTGACTGCATTGAGAATTAATAATGGTTTCCCAGGGAATTTGCTTACTTTTGTATCTTGTGTTTTCAACATTGGAATTAGGGTCTTAGTTACTGCTGTTCAAAATGTTCTAGTGCAAAATACATTCTCTCATGTTACATGAGTGCATTGGCCTGTGGCGACATGGACACATGGATGTAAATTCTGGGTCACATGGGAATAGAGAAAACAGATGTGGGTTCAGTCAGTGATGGAGATTCGCTTGTTGACTTAGGATGCTCTAGAGTCCCCACAGCGCTTCCTCTAAAACTCCAGATTTGACAGTCCATATGGGCAACAAAAACTTTTGTTTCTGTATTTGCTTAACACAAAAGTGTATGAAACAAGAGGGAAAAAAATAATTTGAGAAACATTTTTATTGTAAAGAAAAAAATGAGATACTGAAATAATGTTTGGGTGAAGAAAAAAAGGGAAGATACCAAATTAGTCC
Source organism: Myodes glareolus (assembly GCF_982192425.1). NCBI lineage: Eukaryota > Metazoa > Chordata > Mammalia > Rodentia > Cricetidae > Myodes > Myodes glareolus. The sequence goes on along the minus strand of NC_142045.1, from coordinate 18,123,708 downwards.
ACTGGTATCCCTTGAGCACGCGGGCGGTGCTGCCTGCACTGGTTACAAAACCTTCTGATTGAGGTTTATGGGCAGCTTGTAATTTTGCTTTGAAGACGTAACTTATTTCTAACTGCAACCAAATAGAGTATATATCATATATATATATATATGATATATATATATCAAATAGAGTATATATCATATATATAAATATAAATTTCATATTCCTTTCTTGCCTCTTCCCCTCCCCCATGGCTTGTAGACTTTTTTTAAAGCTAGAAATGCTAAGCAGGATAGTAGCGGTTTGATGAATAGTTACATATCCACCAGAGTACCCTTGCCTTCCCCATGTCCTTCTGGAATGCTCCCTTCCTGACCTGTGTCCAGCTGTGGGGAGTCTGCAGTTGGTTGTGGCTGGGCACCTTGGCCACCCCCGTCCTCCAGCGGCTCTGGCAGGGTGGATCTAGCTGCAGGAGAAACGGATCTGAGGGAGAACTTGTGAGGCTTCCGTAAACAGCACTGCCAAGCTTGGGGATCATCCCTCAAGGCTGCCCGGACTTCCTGCCCAGCCTGAGTTCGAATTGCCAATCATCCCCACAGTGCCAAATCTCGGGAGGGTTTTACAGTGTTTCAGAAATACAGCTGATGCCGGTCCCAGGCCCCGCTAACCACTCCCTCTGCTGCTGCTTTCCTGGCAATTTGTACTCTTTGGGTGGGGGAGGGGGAGGGGAAGGGAGGGCAGGGAAAGGGTTTTTAACAATTCACTGCATTTGCAGTTACCTAATCATATAAATAAACTATACTAACCTAGAACAATCCAAAGCTTGTCCCCAGGATCTGTATTTTTTTTTAATGTGACCAACTTTGCCCCAGTCAATCTGGATCACTGACGTACCACGTGACTCTGTGTACTTATTCCCAGTGGCCAGTGTTAACTTCTGTTCCTTGTTGTGACCCGGAGGGACCGGCCTCTTGAATCTGATATGTGTCAAGAACATTGCCAAGAGAAGGTTCTAACATAGAGCTTCTGCAGTCTAGGTATCTCAGGCATGCTTTGTGGCACACAAGTGTAGTGATTTGGACATTCTGCACAGAGGCAAATGCACGGGGGTGCTGGTGTTGCTGTTCTGACCCTCTCTAAAGTGGCTCCAGGGATCCGGCTCCACTGTTGCCTAGAGTATCTGGAAATGCGTGAAGGGCTCACCGAAGGCGTGCCTCTTTTTCCTTTGCCAGGTGCACTTGGTTTCTCCTGTGGTTTTGTTGTTTCTCTTCATCATCTTCTTCTTGACTTCAGAAATGCTTTTCCCTCCTTTGGCCCATCATTACATAATCTTCCCAGAGTCGTCACCCAGAACTGCCTGGGTCTATCACAGCAGCATCCCCGTTTAGCTCTGGAAAAGACACCAGTCCAACGCTCCCGTGGAGGCCGTAAAGTGTAAAATGTGAGCTGCTTCTGGCTAAATCATATTTATGGAGGCCTTTGGGCTAGCTGGATGTACCTTGCAGGAACAGAGGAATCTAATGGCCCTCGATACAGAAGAACACATATTCTAGAGATGATTTTCCATACATGGTTTCATTGTCACGGGAGTCAGGGAACAATACTTCATAGTCCACAATAAACTCGTAACTAAGCTAAATGTCATACAGGAGAGGAGAAAACGCTTACAGAGCCCTAATATCATGTCTGTGAGCTTCTTGTTTTCCCAATTAACTCAATCCCAGAAAACTCTAGCCCTTCTGACATTGCAATGGGCTCCTAACTACCACTTTGGGATTAGTGACGGTACAGTGTGTAAGCCAGAAGCACTGAGCCTTCCACCTGCGAGGCTGGGGTCTAAGATGACCACAAGAGTCTCCCATTGACGGCAGAAGCCCAGAAGTCGTACCTGACACTATAGATGCGCTCTCCCTCCCGTGAGTAGGAAGCAGGGGCTTTGTCTGGCTGGACAGTTCTCAACTGTGCTACCACGGCTTTCGGTTGTTCCTCTGCGGCTGTCTTTGCTTTCCAGATTAAAGCAAAATATTTTTCTCTCATCGTTGATACACACACACACACACACACACACACACACACATATATATCAGGACAAGTACATTCTTGATTTTAATCACTTTTGATATTTTAACTATTTTTAAATATATAATAGAAATGTCAGCTGTTAATTTTAGCACATATTACTATCTTCCCCCTGTTCACTACAGATTCCGTGAAATAATTCGCAATTCAGAGCTCATGCATCCTGAAATTCATATCCTTTCAGATCACACACACACGCGCACGCACACACACGCGCGCGCACACACACACACACCTACCTGTCAAGTCTGGCAGCTTATAAGCCTCGGCCATATTTCCCTAGCCATCATTATCCTCAGCCTGGTCAGTTTGCTCTGGAAGTTGTGGCAAGTAACCCCAAAACAATGGGTGAAACAGAAATGGTAAATCTGGGGTAAAGTCACTCATTTAAAATTGCATCCAAGATTTTGAGGGAATATATCACCTATACAATATAAAATACTAAAACCTAAAGCTAAAAATAGCATCCCTTAGGCTAGGTTGCAGATTGCAAAGGGCAAGGGCCAGTTGGTACAGTGAGGTCCATGGGTACGTTTCGAAATGTTCCCTAATACAGAAGCTTTTGCAGGTTCTTAGTAACGCTAGGGCTTTGTCCATTATCTGTTTGATTTCCCACTGTTAAGCTGCATACTAGTAAGCCAGGTGTTATAATCATTTTATACATCTGGTAATAACTATACGTCATGTGTAGAATCTGAGTTAATGTCAGTGAGAAGAGCATGTGACAAGCATTTTGACAAGTCATCATGGGCATTTTTGCTGTGCAGAATTACACCGGGAAACCAGCATGAAGCAGAGGAACAGATCATATTTAGGACTATATTCCCATTTGTTTCCAAAGTCTTAATATTGTTTAACCATAAAATCCTTACACATTTGACACACTGAAATGAATTTTGAAAGCCTCCAAAGACTGGCATCCAGCACAAGCAGAATATTTAATGGTTCTGGTAGCAGCTTGGGGCTAGGCAGGTTTTGAGGAGGGGCAGGAAAATCGGCCGGTTCCTCTCAGTGTCTCAGCCCATGAGGAACTTTACCAGCCACATGTTCTCACAACACTCCAGACAATCCAGATGTCGAATGGGAGAGCATGCATCCTTCGGACAATTTAATTAGCTCATTTGTAATTTAAAGTGTGTTCATGAAGAAGTAAAGGGAAAAGCCGTGGTCCAGGGATGGAGCAGTGGGGCGTGGGAGAAGCCATGGTTCAGGGATGGAGTGGTGGAGCCTGAGTTCAGGGAAACCGAATGTGACTTATCTTAGCTGTGACTCTGCAGGTGCCTGCACATTGCAGCTTTGGATAGTGACTTTGGCTTCTGTACGAAGCATGGATTTTCAACAGTGCAAGGTGTGAACCGAGCCTTGCTCCCTTTTGTCCCAGTGATCTGGTAGATAGCTCTCACCCAGCACTGCCCTAAGCATGCCGCCATCTTCTATTCCTGTCCAAACCCTGGATGTGGTTTTTCTTAGAACTTTCTCATTTTCAAAGTAATGTCCCTCTTTATACTTAAAAAAAAAATACTAACAGAGATGAAATAGCTTGAACATGCTGGTCATTTTCCAGATATCAGCTGTCAACAGGGAAAACAGTGACAACCTGGTCGATAATAGGCAGTTTCATGGGAAAAAACTGTGGGGTGATTAATTTAGCATTCTTCATGTGATACAGAGTTATGCTGCTCTCGTCATTTTTAACTAGCCCATAAAAATCATGTATTAGACATCTTTGTGGTGGGAGGATGATACAGTTTTAAATCTGCCTCAACCTGGGTTAGGGCAAAGAGGGACTGATTAGAATGATACAAAGAATTCTGCCATATGGGGGGAACCTAATCCCTGGAACATTGAGTGAGACTATAATACTCGAGCAGTGGTGGTGCGTGCCCTTAAGCCCAGTACTCGGGAGGCAGAGGCAGGCCAATCTCTGTAAGGTTGTGGTCAGCCTGGTCAACAGAGTGAGTTCCAGGACAGCCAGGGCTACACAAAGGAACCCTGTCTCGAAAAAAGAAAACAAAACAAGAAAAGAATATTATACTCTCATACGGGCTCCTGGTCCCTGTGTATTTTTCATCTGGACCCCGGTATCTTAAGACACACATTCAAAAAGTTGGAAAAAAAAATGCCACAACTCCATTTCAGAGCTCCTGAATTCTTAGCTCTTACCATGTTCTTTTAAAGCTGTGGCATTGTAGGCGAGACTGGGACAAGCTCCCAAAGGGAGAGTGGAAAGTTAGGACAGGGAGTACTTAGGGACCAGGAGGAGGGGGCAGGACTACTCAGAGGGAGGGACAATGGAACCTACAGTTGGTTAAAGTCTGAGAATCCCCATTTCTGGTAACTGACTTTTCCGTGTTACTGTCTGATTGTGTTGAGCGCGTTACAGTCTGGTTGTGTTGAGCGCCGCCCCTCCCCAGGTTCTTTGACTGTGGTTTTACCTCTGTTTCTATACGAACACCTTTTAGACCATGGGTTGTCTATCATAGAAACACTCTGATTAACACATGACTTCACACTTAGCCTGTGCACTGCTTTATCACAGAAGGTGAGAGAATGTGGCTGACCAGTCCTTGAGCCTGAGAAGGACAGTGCTGGGCACAGTCTCAGCGATGACCTGGTAGAAGCCCGGCTGCCTGCCCTCCAGAGAGTGAGGACAGGGAGGAATGAGAACACTGAACCATGTGCTTTTTCTATTTCTGATCTCAAGAGACTCTAAACTGTAATGATCTCATGCCCCAAAAGACAACTGAAGACTGAGTGTGTTTATCATTGGTCTTCCTGACTATGTAGATGGAGAATTTGCCATTTGGAAAGCTAGCATATGTCAGGAGTATAGTTACTTCTTAACTTCAAATGCAAACAAACACTAAATTACAGGTTTTTTAAAACAATAATAACATAAATGGTCTCTTAGCATTACACATTCCAGGTTCTAAACATATGATTTTAAGTTTTATACTTTGAACAAGAATAGTAAAATCTGCATGGGGGAGGAACCAAAAAAAATCAGACTTTTTTTTAACCAAAGAAGCATCACCTTTAACGTTTGCCAACCCCATCCTTCCCTAAGCTGTCTGACCCGCTGAGTTCAGTCCTTTGCCTAGGCAGAGTAGACTGGTAAGAACCAGCTTCTTACTGCACTCTGGAGTCAGCTGTTGTTTTTAATCACAAGCACTTGCAGAAGAAACCTCACCAGCTTCTAATAAGATTAAGACCGTAGGTGGGGCCAAGTTTTTAATAAAGGAGGAAGAGAAAGGGGAAGAGGGAAAGACTGTACCAGCTGCGCAGTAGTTTCTGTGTGTGGTACCACAGCTCAGCAGTTCTGAGAGCATCCTGTGCGGACTGTGGAAATGCTGGCTTTGGATAAGCTGTTCTTTATATCCGTTTGACATCATGGAATTCTTCGCATTGGCAGCATTTCCTTGCTACTTTAAATGTCAGAAGGGGTTGTTTATCAGAAGGTACCAAGATCCACAATGTATCAGTCTCACAATGTATCAGCCATGTTTAAAAACTCCTGACATTATGTTTAATGATGAAGTCACACGTCGGTGTGACAGCTGCATCAACCAGGCTTTCCGAAGTCAATCCCTAAAACCCATCTGTACATCAAAACCTCGCGGGAACCTCAGAGTGCTGGGAGCCACTTAGAGCTTTTCACTTGCACTGTTTGTACTTGTTGCGGAGACGCGTGAGGAACAAGGCTGCAGTGGGTTTGGGAGGAGCTCAGAGCCGGTGGCAATGTAGTCACTCAAGATGCATGGCGTGTCACTTGGTCCCTATGATGTGCTGGGTACAGTTGATGTTGTAGAGGTTGCTGTGCAAATGCAATCGCTCATTCTATGTTGTATACAAAGTGAACAGCTAAAGGAGAGAAGGTCAACACATTACAGCTATTAAACTGTCTGCTCCTACTCTTCTTTTCCTTGGACTAAACTCGTCTTCTGTGCCAATGTCTGTTTGGAAAATACATGGTTTTGAGTTTTGCTGGCTCGGGGTTTTACTGAGATAACAGAAAGTCACTTCATGGGAGGAGACCACCTAAACATAACAGACACAAGCGGGAAGAGCTGCTGGCGGTTGGGAACAGGAGTGAGCCAGGCGATGGTTCAAAAACAGCAAGGTTTTAAAGGCATACAAATGTATGCAACCTAAGTGAGTACTTATTCTTGACACAGCTTCCCCCTTTAATAATCAGGATTAGATAATGGCTAGATGAATTACAGATATATGTAGATTGGGCAACATGGCATACCATAACCTAGAAAATTTCAGAACGGGGTATCTCGGCAAAGATTTTCACAAGATGCCCAGGAACACTGGAGTCTGGGGACAGTATTCAGAGACTGTGTGTGTACATGTGCGTGCCATGCGGTCTTTAAGTATCCTGAAGATTGAAGGCTCAAACATCAACCTGGAATCTAAATAAGTCTCAGCCACTGGACTGCTGAATTTAGAATTGAGCATAACAAATTGAGTATATAGAGCATAAAAATAGAGCCTTTGGACTAGGCGGTGGTGGCGCACACCTTTGATCCCAGCACTCAGGAGGCAGAGGCAGATGGACCTTTGTGAGTTCAAGGTCAGCCTGGTCTACAAGAGCTAGTTCCAGGACAGGCTCCAAAGCTACAGAGAAATCCTGCCTCGAAAAACCAAATAAATAAATAAATAATAGTCTTTGATTGTTTTTCTCTTTTTCATTAAAATCAACATGAGCCAGACACAGTAATTTACCCTTGTAATCTTAGCACACAAGACATTGGGCCAGAAGAATCATAAATTCAAGGCAAATCAGGTACCTAACAAGATTGTCTCGATATTAATAATAGATATCAAACAACGGAAACCGCGTCCCCTGGGTAGAATTTTTCTAACAGAATGAAAAGTATGGCATGGTATCTTTGTCACTTGGTTACATGTGAGGCTTCCTCGTCCAACTCTGATGGACTTGCTAGCCACTGGCTAAGGTGAGCTCGGTAAGCAACTAAGAAACTGGGCAAATACACTGGGCAGCCATTTCCAGGAAGCCCAAGGCAGCAATCCTGGGAGGGAGGAAGGGCTCACAAGCTGTCCCGTGAGCACCACAGTTCAGGGCAGCAGGCTGGAGTCCACTGGAGAGGATGCCATTGCAAACGTGTAGATCAGGGCAGGCAAAGAGATTAGAGTCTGCAGAGATGATGGAGAAGGGGCTGAACAGTTCACGTACAGATTCCTCACGAGTCCAGCTGAGAACTTTCCCGCATGGAGCAATAGGAAGCTTGACTGAAGTAGAGGTGAAAACAGAGAGAATACAGAGGTGAAGCATTGCTGAGGACTGCCAGGTTCTGATCACATGAAGCGGAGAACCCTCATTTAAACATTGTTAACACCTATATGCCATGCTTTAGAAGTAAAGACCACACTCTAAGACTCACACTAAGGCCTACTGCAGACTTAGTCCACAGGAGCTTAAAGCTAACTGCTGATAAGAGCTACAAGGAAATCAAAATTGGAAAACTGAGCCAACAATTCCCAGGGGCATGGGAAATCTCTTAGGCTTTCATGGACTGGCTTAAGTAACCCTTAAAACTCTCCTCTACAGAAAAGAAAAAAACAAAACAATGAAAAGACCCCAAGTCCAGCATAGTCAGTGAATGACTCAGCTGCTGCCTCCAACTAAAAACCCAGAAGTCCTCAGAGGAAGAAAACAGTCCAGGGTAGTGTGTGTTTGAACATTACCCCATTGTTCAAGACAGTCGCCTATCAATAAATTACCACTGTGAAGAAGCAATGACTGGGAGTAGTCAGTAGCAACCAACTCCTTGTAGCTCACAAGGTGTACTCTGAAGACCTTAGAATGGCTGCCGATGAGTTCAGAGTTAAAGGTAACTATGGCCCTAATGAGAAAACAAAGTGTATCAGCAGAAAGTTGGGACATTAAAAATTAAAACACTGTAAGATGCCCATGGTGGCATATATACACCTTTAATCTCAGCACTCAGAAGGCAGAGGCAGGTGAATCTCTGAGTTTGAGACCAACCTGGTCTACAGAGGTCCAGACTGGCCAGGGTTACATAGGGCACTCTGCCTCAAGCAAACAAAATTAAAATGTTGGAATATAAAACATAATAAGCATGGAAATAAATGAGATTTAAAGTGTACTTGCTCTGTTTATCAGAACCAAGAAATAGAGGTAGCAGTCGTGAGCTTAAGTGAGAGGCACAGTAAAGAGACCCTTGTCAAAGCTGCTCCATGGTAAGGGGAAGGTTGTCAGTGTGGAAAAGAGAGTAAATCAAGACCCATCTGGGGGAGTCTGCCATGGCTTCCTCTCAAGGACAGACAGAAGAGGCAGGGAGAGGAGCAGACTGCAATTGCCAAGGTTATGGGAGCAGAGAAGACAGCAAATATGGTGGGAATGTCCTGCCAGTTATGAGGGGTTATGTTGCAGAGGGAGGAGGGCAGGTTACTGGAACAGCCTGGGAGCTAGCATGGGGCTCTGCCCTGTTGGGTTTGCTTGAGTTCACAGAGAACTGGATGCCCTCTGGAGGCTGTGAAGGCTGATGAAAACATAACGGCTCTTTTCTGGCAAACAGAAACCCACTTTACAAGGTTTCTGAGGAGTGCTGAGTGTTTATGGGGGTCCGTGTCCAGCCTGAGCTGAGCCCAGGCTGCCATCTTGGGGGTTTGGTATTGATGTGGGATTCCCCTCTGTATGCTGTGAATATGTTTTATTACCATTGGTGAATAAAGAAGCTGCTTTGGCCTATGACAGGACAGAATATAGCTAGGCGGAAAAACTAAACTGAATGCAGGGAAAATGAAGGCAGAGTCAAGTAGACACCATGTAGCCGCCCAAGAATCAAGATGTGAGGTAACAAACCATGAGCCTAGTGGTAAAATATAAAACAATAGAAACAGGTAAATTTAGGATGTAAGAGCTAGCTAGGAATACGCCTGAGCCATTGGCCAAACAGTGTTGTAATTAATATAGTTTTGTGTGATTATTCGGGTCTGGGCAGCTGGGAAATGAAAACGCAGTCTCCATGTACCTAACAGTGAATGTGGTCAGTGCAAATTATCCAGTCTGAAGAAAAGACAGGAAAAAGACTGAGGGAAAATTAGCGGGAGGTTAGAGATTTGCAGGACACTACAAATTAAGATGCACATTATACACTGACAGGGACAAAAAGAGGCTGAAACGAAAATATTTAAAGAAATAATCTCCATGCATTTTCCCAAATTCTATAGACAAACGACATGGCCATCTAGACACTGAGACTACGGAAAGCCACAAGGTAGCTTAATACAAAGAAGCGACACACGCAACAATTGTCTCATCAAAGTGTCAGCAGGGTTAAGGTTGGAAACCTCTGCCTTAAAGCAGCCAGTAAGAATAACTACAGTAACAGAAGAGACATAGCGAGGAAAGGGGATTAGATGAAACACTAATGGATAGTTAAGCGATGGCCGGGCAGAGCGGGCAGAATGCAAATGGCGACACTTAAGTGTGGTTGTTGTACTTTCAGTAAGTTTCACACTACTCAATCCTCCCAACAGGAAAAGTCATCTTTTAAAACGTTATTGGGACAACTGGATACCTGTATGAAGAGAGTGACTTTCAAACACTTTCTCACCCTTAATAAGATTTCATATTTGAGACAGATGTGTAGCACACACTTGCAGTAACTATGATGGCAGGCTCCCACCCTCCCCAAGATGGCATTCTGGGCTCAGGCTTTGTAACCCCTCAGGGCTCCCTGGTCACAAGGCAGCTGCCTCCACTAGACCACGTGGCAAACAGACGTTGACTTACCTCTTTACATCTGCCAGCTCGCCTTGGCCACGGCACTCCCATAGAGAAGGAGAGTGCCCCACGCGTCATCCCTGTAGCAAGGATGCCCTCCACTCTGCCCGACCACTAGGCTCTCAGAGAAGTGACTTTGCATGTAAGGTTTAAAAGCATGTGTTTGACTTCGTGGGTCAACACTGTCCCTGACCTACTTTTACCACCCTAGCCTTTCCTCTACTTTGCTACAGTGGTAGATGTACCTGACGCTGTAGTAGTAAGGCCACTTGTTTGGTTTCTGGCTGCTGAGTCCCGAAATAACCACACAGAAACTATATTATTTGCAATACTGTTTGGCCAATAGCTTAAGCTTATTTATGGCTAACTCTTATACCTTAATTTAACCCATTTCTATTAATCTGTGTATCACCACAAGGATGTGGTAAAGTTTCAGCATGTCTGTCTCTGGCGGTGGCTCCATGGCTTCTCCCCTGACTCTGGCGTCTTCCTCCCAGCATTCAGTTTAGTTTACCCCGCCCAGCTCTGTTCTGCCCTGCTCTGCTATAGGCTCAAGACAGTTTATTAACTAATTGTATTCACAGCATACAGAGGGGAATCCCACACCGTGACACCTCATGACCTTCTTAGTCCCGGGACGTAAAAGTTCATATAATGTCTTCCCTGGCAAAGCACATCACTTGTAACCAGAACCCACGTTCTTGGCTATGATCATTCATATTCAGATGTGAACAAGAAAGCCAGTTTCTCATTTATTTTAAGGAAGAGGCATTTTTACACGGATGACAGCATCTGTGAGAAAGGAGTGACATGCCTCAGACTTCCAGGGCCACAGCAAGGAATGGCAACAGTGGAGAGACAGGATGGACCCTGGAACCTTCTGAGCAAAGCACAGGAAGCTTCTTCTAAAGCAGTGTAAGATGGTGAAAGTTATTCAAGATTAGATGATCAGGGATTTGGAGCCATTCGGGCAACACGGCTCTGACTTCTCCACATACACACACCTCGTTACTATTATAAATAAATCTAGGATCCTAAGAAAACCCCACTGCTTTTTTATAAATGTTGATGTGTGCCGAGTATCTGAAGGAAGTCCTTGGAAATCTGGTCCCACGTTATCCACACGTGGGCTAACCAGGGAGCCGGTGGAGTTTGAAGGAGTTCCAATGAGAACTGGTCTTTGGGTACCCCCAAATCCAAATCTGAAGGACGCACTTTTAACAGTAAGGAAGTTACAAGGTACGGTGGCACAAACCTGTAATCTTAGCATCGGGGAGGCTGGGTGAGGTGAGAGGAATGCAAGTTTGAGAAACGGAGTCCTGATGGACTAAAAGGTACCAGGATGTAGGAATTCCAAAGACACTAACATGGGCTAGTGATATTACAGCATCCCTCCTTCTCCCCCACCTAGAGCTAGCCCTGCCTACCCCTCTCTCTCTACAGTAATGGCCTATTAGAGAATGATGTGGGATTTCCAAGATGGCAGCCTGGGCTCAGCTCAGGCTGGACACTGACCCCCATAAACACGCAGCACTCCTCAGAAACCTTGTAAAGTGGGTTTCTGTTTGCCAGCAAAAGCTGTTATGTTTTCATCAGCCTTCACAGCCTCCAGAGAAGGCATCCAGTTCTCTGTGAACTCAAGCAAACCCAACAGGGCAGAGCCCCATGCTAGCTCCCAGGCTGTTCCAGTAACCTGCCCTCCTCCCTCTACAACATAACCCCTCATAACTGGCAGGACACTCCCACCACATTTGCTGTCTTCTCTGCTCCCAAAGCTCTGTCCCGGAGAGGTAGCCAGGACAAGATGGCTCCTGATATTTATCTACAATAAAACCCTGCCCCCTAATTATGGAGCCATTTTGATGGTGGTTTCTTTACTGAGCCCCAGCTTCCAATTTCTACCAGTGATTTTTTTTTCCCTTCTCTCCTGAAGAATGGTGTGTACTAGATGGGCATTGCCCTTGAACCTGTGCCCTGGTATGAGAAGACACTTGGTGCAGGGTGTTAGGCAATCATTGACAAGCAACGCGAACTTAAAGAACACACGGTGCTCTTCATACACTCGGGAGTGTTCTGAGACTCCCAGACTGACAACCCAGGGAGAAGGTCACAGGCCCATTATAGGGAACCACACAACATAGCACTTTCCACACAGAATTATAAATCAGCCATCCTAAGACCTAACTGCGGTCTTTGAGGTTATATTTCCTGAGGAAGGTTTGAACTCTTACCACCAGGTAACTAGTAAGAAAAGAGTTACCTGTTCTTTATCAACTCTAAGAGAAAGCGGCTTAATCCCTGGCACCTGTGGACGAGGAAGCCCCTTTCCTCCCTTAGTAACAGGTCCAGCGGGGAGATGCCAGCACTGTGAAGGCACGGGAAATTAAAATCAGACTCGGCTTCAGACTTTCATCTCAATGGTGAGCTCGTAACAACAGAAGCAGCTTTTCTTGTTTTTGAAAACCCTTTATTCACAAGTTGATCACTAAGCAGAAAACACACTGGGTGGGTTAACAATGCAGCATGGATCCCCTGCCTTCTCTTTCCAGCTCAGACACTGCTGTATCACACTCTAACACCACCTCAGCCTCTTTGCTTTTAGGAAATGCTCTCTATCACTCCCAAGGCCTGTGGAGAAAAACACAGCACAAACGCAGTGACATCGTATTTTTACTACCTTAAAAGTAGTAGTATTTTTACTACCTTAAAAAAAAAGTATGAAATCTCGAATTTTCTTGCTTTAATTTTCCGTATTTCTACAATAAAATATCCAACAAAGCTCAGGAGATTACTGTCAGTCAGTAACAAGCTATGATGTCACATTAGCGGGGCTTTCAAAGGTAAACTGCTGACTGGAGGAAGAAAAACAAAACCCAAATGTGAAAGGGGACTCACTGTATAATACTGAAGTCTCCATAACCTTTAAATACTTAGGAACCTGAAATAACATTAAATACTATCTGATAACTCGGAAATACCACATTGTCAAGTATCTTGTGGATGAAAATAATAAAATGAAATTTCTTCAATATAACTTCCGTAAAGTTTGTAAAAGAAATATATGTGTATATATGTATATATGTATACACACACATATATGTACATACATATGTAAATAATACCACCTAAGCTCCACGCTGAGCTTCATGAGACTAGACTATCTAATAAATACAACGCCGCACAGTTTTGTTGCTGTGGACCGGTCAGCTTTTCTTTCAGGGACATCTTAAGGAATAATCACCTATAGACCACGTCATCCAGACGGCGTTTGTCCCTTTGATTGCATTAGCAAAACCCTTTGTTTGCTCCTTTGTTTTGCTCCACTCCTCCATCACCTTTAAGGCGTCCACGTGAAAGTCTGTGAAGCCAGAAGTGTGAAGTCACTAGTAAGTTTATGCCGCGGAGCTTCCGTCTGGGCATACTCTGTGAGTCTCAGTGTGGAAAGCCAGCACTCTGAACCCTGACCCTTCCTAGGGAGCACCCTCCCTTCCCTGGACGTCTGAAGCACAGCCTTTAATAATGGCATGTGGTGTTCCTCAGCATGACCTGCCAAAACGTGATGATCTCCTTGGAAGAAAAGCCGTGGGCGGCAATCACGCGCCTGAGCTGGCAGACATCCAAGTGGATTCTGTACAGAAAGAAGAGATTCGTGTCTTCTGGGATATGAATCTCCACTTTCAACAAATTCAAACAGATCCCAACATAAACATCTTCAAACTTGATAGGCTTCACGTGACTCATCATTTTATAGATCCTCGGCACCAGGTCCCTGGACAGGATGTAGCCCAGCCCGCTACAGTAGGGAGGGAACACCTTGAAAGGGTACTCCTGATACGAAATATGGTTTTTCTGGAAAAATCCTCTATAGGAATAGTTATCAATTAGAGGGTAACCTGTGAAGAACCTCTCTGAGTGGTTTAAGTTTAAGAGATACTTGACTAAATTGCCAGTGTTGATGAAAACATCCGTGTCTGTCTTCATGATATACTTGGCATTGGGGCAAAACTCAATGACCCACCTGAAAGCCATAATGGTTTTCAAGGTCAAGTTATTATATGTGTCTAGGAAATCTTGCCGTATAATATCGCCATAGAGAAGGTGTTCGTCTTCTAGGGACAGCGATAACACCTTGTCTTCCTTTTCAGCCTGCTGGCCTAGTAAGAAAAATGTAAGGACCTCATATCCCCACCAGGACTTCTTCTCACCCCAAGTGACTCGAATCGCTTGTCTGGCTTTCACGTCTGAGGGCCGCGAGGTCACCAGGATCACCAGGAATGGGTTCTGTTGAGAGCAGTTCGAATGTTCCCGGAGCGTGAAGCGGAAGTCTTGTCTGTAAATGGGCTCATACTCATAAAAGTACATCCAGTTCACACGCTCAATGACATTGTAGTGGGGAAGGCTGAGGTACCACATCACCAGGAAACTCAGCAGGGACAGCAGCAGGAGGCTCCATTTGAGGGATCTCAGTGACATCCTATTGAGGAGGGTAGTCAAGACAGCCGGGGCCATCCACAGCAGCGGAGAGGTACGGAAGGCACGGGCTCTACAAGACGGAGCAAAGGCTCGGTGGTGTCCACCTCCTCAACACACGTCAGTTGCTGTCATCTAGTCAAGAGGAGAGAATGGAGAGAGAAAGTTCCCAATCAGCAGAAGACAGCCTGGCCTCAGCCTGCCTGGCTACACTTAACACACTGATGAACCACCACGCAGTGGTGCATAGCAAGACCCAGGTTAAAACAGACCCAAGAATCATTTTCAAACAACACCTCTCATTCGACACAAATAATTGTAACCCCAGTTATTTGGGAGGATGAGGCAAGAAGATCACAAGTTCGAGGCCAGCCTAGGTGACCCGGACAGAGCCGGACTCAAAATTAAATGTAAAAAAGAAAAATGGAAGCTGAAAAATATTCCACAAACAAGAACTAGAAATATCTGTCTTTCTGTCCTTGCTCATTTTACTCTATTTATGTTGCTTTAAATGCCAGGATTCTAACATTTCTAGCTGAATAACATTCCATCTTGTAGATTACCACACTGTTCTTATCCACTAATCCATCACTCAACTCTGCAACTGATTCTGTACCTTGGCTACTGCTGCAATAAGTAAGCAGGTCTTGCTTGCCTTTGAATGTATTCTAAGCAGGATTTCTAGACTGTGTCCAAGTCAAATAACACCACTGCTATCAATTTATACTAAATATTAATCAGAAAACTGTGTGGGTCCTTTATAATATAGAAAAAAATATGATTTAAAAGTCTAGTATAGGAAACCTTTGAAGTGAAATTATGGCTACCTCATTCAACAGGATACCTTCACTCATTACTTGCAATTTTGCTTCCCATAATTCCTTCATTCATCTCACTGACTGAAATATGGAGCAATACACATGATGTATACTTCTTTTGAAAAGAGAAAATAATAAATACCTAGAATTCTATGTGCATATATGCAGAGTAAGGTATCTACAAGGATGTGCTCCACCAACCCAATGGTCTTGTCTTTGGGTTGCTGAAAGCTCACGCTCTCCCTTTGTGTGTCACTGGATTATACATGCATTGCTTTGGATTTTCTGTGTTGCCTCTGTAAATAAAAACAAAGCCACAACACTGGATTGTGTGCCTGCAGGGCATTACATTCCACTAAGTGGTGCTGAGACTATGTCTGCGTGCTACCTGTCCTAGCTTCACCCCACAAGTGTGACCTTGTACCATTCATGACATTCCTATCATTTTAAATTTCCTATTGTTTTAATACATATCATTTCAATCCAGGGCATGCTTTGAAAAGCCCGTTTGGGTGGGCAAGTATCTCACAGTGGTGCTGACAGCAGACACTCACCATTACACCTTGCTGAGAGAGATGGGTTTTACTGTACCTATTTTATAAGAGAATTTTAGAGTATTCACATGAAATACAAAGAATATTCTCAAAAAGACTAGGATTCGCAGAGATCCACCTGTATCTGCCTTGTCTCTGCCTTCACCTCCAGAGTTCTGGGATTAAAGGTATGTGCCACCATGCCTGGCTATTAAAGGATCTCTTTTTACTATGAAGAACACTGAATTTAAGAAGAAATGGAATGTAAGAAGCAAAGGTAAAGCAAGAGATTATTAAAAGATATGAAAGACTTGTAATCACAGCTGAGAGAATGAAAACAGACAATGAAGAACACAAATAATTTTTCCATATAGCGAAGAGGATGAACCTAGAGCTTCTCAGCCTGTGGGGCTTGACCTTTCGGGGGGGTTGGACCTTCACAGGGTCACCTAAGACCATTGAAAAACATAGACATTTACATTATGATTCACAACAGTAGCAAAATTACAACTATGAAGTAGCAATGGAAACAGCTTTATGGTTGGGGATCACCTCAGCATGAGCCACTGTATTAAAAGGTTGCAGCATTAGGAAGGCTGAGACAGGAGGATCCCTGGGACCTGGTGGCCAGTCAGTGAGCTCCAGATTCAGCGAGAGACAAAGTCCCATAAAGTAAGGTGAAAGGCAATGCTGGAATGCAGAGGTAGATTGCTGACCTGCATTCAAATTCACAGACCAACCAATGAAAACCAAGCAGAATCGTAGTGGGGGGGAATAACGTGGAAAATGACTGAGGAAGACATCTGATGCTTCATCCACATCCACCCCAGCCCCAGGCTCCCCCATGCACTCACACTCACATCCACCCCAGCCCCAGGCTCCCCCATTCACTCACATTCACATCCACACCAGCCCCAGGCTCCCCCATGCACTCACATCCACATCCACACCAGCCCCAGACTCCCCCATGCACTCACACTCACATCCACCCCAGCCCCAGGCTCCCCCATGCACTCACATCCACACCAGCCCCAGGCTCCCCCATGCACTCACATCCACCTCAGCCCCAGGCTCCCCCATGCACTCACACTCACATCCACATCCACACCAGCCCCAGGCTCCCCCATTCACTCACACCCACATCCACACCAGCCCCAGGCTCCCCCATGCACTCACACTCACATCCACCTCAGCCCCAGGCTCCCCCATGCACTCACACTCACATCCACCTCAGCCCCAGGCTCCCCCATGCACTCACATCCACACTAGCCCCAGGCTCCCCCATGCACTCACACGAACAAGTAAACATGCACAAAGTGAAACTGAAATACCAGGTAAAAATGAGATGGCTCAGTTGGGAAAATCCTTGCCATACAAGCGTGAAGACCGGGGTTTAGGTTTTCACCACTCACATAAACGACAGATACGGTATCACACGTTTGTAACCTCACGGGAGTGGGGGATTCCTTGAGCTTCCTAGCTACCCAGTTTAAGTAAATTGGTGAGCTCCAGGCTCAGTGAGGGAGCCTATCTCAAAAATGTGGAGAGAAACTGAGGTAAAGGCCTGATGCTGACCTCTGGTCTCCACACATCTGCACGCGCGCGCGCACACACACACACACACACACACACACCTGCATGTGTCTGCCTGCCTGCCTGCCTGCCTGCCTGCAAAAGAACATTGTAAATAAGAAACTCTCCACACTTTGTTCAGCAGGTATAAGGATGAGGATAAACACAGTATTTTGCTAAAACCATGTGTGTAAGAATCTCTATCTAAACTGGGGTGGAGAGATGTCATAGTGATTCAAAGCACTTGCTGCTTTGACAGAGGACCCAGGTTTGGGTGCCACCACCACATGGCTCACAACCATTTGGAACATACGCCCTCTTCTGGTCTCTTTCTCTGTGGCACACTTTCACACTTGCAAGCAAACATTTATGCACCTAAGATAAAAATGACTAAATAAAATACTTAAAACAATAAAGAAAGAATTTAAAGAAATTTAAAAAGAATAGATACTATAAACCTTCAGCATAACCAGTAGAAGAATAAATATGGGACATATATCTTCTAAGTTGAATGACAGAAACAACAAACAAGCCAAGTAAGCCAGCTATTTGATGGGAAGATAAAAAAGAGAGGGGGGGGGGAAGCAGAGAAAATGTGTAACAAAGAAAAACGCAGAAACCAGCTGCTGTAAATGCGAACGGACATCAGTACGGGGCAGTACTCACCTGAACCACAGGGGTTTTCACGGCTTGGCCCAAATTTCTGATGCATGCTACTTAAAAGGCTCACACCTAAAACAAAACACAAAGTGTTTAAAATTTAGGAAATTTTGGAAAGCATGTACCAGGAAAATGCCAATCAACCAACTAGGACTACAGTCCCCAGCTAGCCATTCGCATCATGTTTTCTAAGTGAGTCGCACTGAAAAGAAACAAAGAAACATTTGTCGCTAACAAAATATCTATATGACATATCTCTTTATAGCCACTGTGTCTTGTGTGTGCCCCTGTGGTTATTAAGGTGAGCTACTGCCCCATACTGATGTACGTTTGCACTTAACAGCAGCTGGCTTTTGTGTTTTCTATGTGCCATGCGGTTGTGATTGCATGTGTGTTTGGAAGTGTGTGAAGGTCAGAGTTCAACAAAGGCACCCTCAAAAAACGTAATTAACAATCACAAAGCTACATCACACACACACACAAAGCATCAGTGTGGGGAGACAGACTGGCCCAAGACTTCCTCAGCGGTCCCGATGAAAGGACAAATGTGACCTTAGTTCTGTGTCCTTGTCCAGCAGCCGGCTAGTCAAAGCTGGTCTTGGGCTCAAGCCAGGGCCTCGAAGGAGTCAAGGCTGCAGCTTCTGGAGACCCGACTCTTCCCTCTGGGCTGTGGTTATCAGTCCTTGGGTAGCGTCGGAGGTGCTGCACGGACTCTCTGTCGACGCTGTCTAACACCGAGCTCTGTTGACCTTGGCCTTTTTCCTCCTGCAGATAGTATATATAAGAAGCTGTGCTCAATAAACCTGCTTGGGCCAGATGTGTTTGCACCGGCCTTTAATGCCAGCACTTGAGAGGCAGAGGCATGTGGATCTCTGGGTTTGAGGCCAGCTTTGTCTACAAAGCAAGTTCCAGGACATCCAGGGCTACACAGAGACACCCTGTCCTGAAAAACGAAAAGAAAAAGGAAAAAAATTGTTTGGCGTAAGTCATCAGCTTCTGCCAGGCCCCCGGTCCCAGCTTTTGTCTTCTCATTCTCTCTGTTCCTCACCGCTGCTCCTCCCACTCAGCACCCCACTGTTCGGGATCCTCATTCCAGCCGGTATAGGCAGCAAAGCCTGCAATATCTGTTTATAAAGTCAATCCCACAACATCCAGACTCCCAAGTGCTGGGCTGACAAGTGGGTGTTGCCACCCAGGGCTTCAAGATTTTCCCTGTATCTAAATGCTATGATCTCAACAGTTTGTACCCACCAAAACCCATGTTGGAAGTTGGTCCACAATGTCATGGAGTTTAAGAGATAGTAACAGAAAGAGGGCTCCATCATCACAAAGGAAATAATCTAGTTCCTAATGAAATGAGGTAACCATGTTAAGTCAGCTGTGATAAAGCGGGCCTCTCAGCCTCCCTCAGCCCCTCTTCCACACGCGCTCTCGGACACATCCCGCTTCCTTCCACTTTATGTGAAACAGCATACAGATCCTCTTGAGAAGTCAAACGAATAATCCTTCCCTTAAAATCTGAAGATTACATTCATTTGTTTGTTTTGATTGTACATACACGGTTGGAAACTAGAGAGCAACTTCCAGGACTTGGTAGAGAAGTGGATCTTGGGGATGGCGCTCAAGCCGCCATCAGGCTGGGTGACAAACCATTATCCACTGAGCGACCTCACTGCCCAGCAATCTTTCTTCATGCGTAAGTACTGTGTTTACAGCATTTCCAACCCGTCCACTCTTCCCTTGTCCTCTTCACTCTCAAATTGACCTCTTTTTATTATTTATGTGCACGCACGCACACACACACACACACACACACACACGTATGTCTGTGTGTGAATATTTCCTGTTAAGTCCATTCTGGTGTTGCTTATATGGATATGTACTTATGGCTAACCACTTATGATTTAGTCTATCACTGTCCTTGGAGAAGTCTGATTCTCTGAGCAGAAATTAATCGTCTATAGCTCTTCACATAGGGCCAGGGCCTTGTGGGATTTCCCATATCTGTGTTGGCATGTCAGCTGGTGTTGGCACTATGAAGGTCGTATTGAGGAGGAGAGCTTCCCTGTCATGCACAGAAGACACTGTCTTGTAGCAGACATTCTTGTTCTCGGCCTCTTACAATCTTTCCTCTCCTCCTCCCGCAGGGCTCTGGTCCTTAGGAATAAAGGCTGCATTGTAGATATATCAGTAAATATGCCGAGTATGGCAGCAAGTACCTGAACATCAGTATTTACGAGGTAGAAGCAGGAGGAGCGAGAGTTTGAAATAATCTCCAGCAACATAGTGAATGTAAGGCCAGCCTGGGTTATAGGGTGAAACTCAGTCTAAGAAAGTCTCTCCTTGTATTTTACTTAGGGTTCTATTGCTGTGAAGACATCAGGACCATAGCAGTTCTTCTAAAGAAAACCATTTACTTGGGTGGCTTCCAGTCCAGAGGTTCAGTTCATTATCGTTATTGTGGAACATGACGGTGTTCAGGTAGACATGGTGCTGGAGAAATAGTTGAGAGGTCTACATCTTACCCAAGCAACAGGAAGTGAACTCAGACACTAGGCAGTATCTTGAACATATGCGATCTCAAAACTTGCCTTCTCCAACAAGGCCACACCTCCTAATAATACCACTTCTTTTGAGGCCATTTTCTTTCAAACCACCATACCTTGAAAACAAACAAAACAAAAAAACTACCACTACCCCTAAGGTAAGATATGTCTTTACTTCTGTACAAAAAAGCAGACTTATTTTCTGTCATTATTCTCAGCTATACATTCATATTTTAAAACACTGCATTAGGCTTTTAAATTTGGAGTGTGCACAGACTGCATGCAAATATGACACCAATGTACATAAAGGATTTGAGTGTGAGAGAACCTTGGAGCCCACAGGAGTCCTAGAACCATCTCCTACACCCTCTGAGGGCCCCTGTACTTGTTTTTAAGGCTGTATCAAACATTTACTTAAAAAGAAAAACAACAACAACAACAACAAAAACTGATACTAGGTTACATATTGTGCTAGCTAGCTCTATGTTAACTTGACCCAAGCTGGACTCATTTCAGAGGAAATAATCTCTATTGACAAACTGCCTGCATACCACTGGGGTGTAGGCAAGCTTGTAGGACATTTTCTTAATTTGTGATTGATGTGGGAGCACCCAGGCCGTTGTGGGTGTCACCGCCCCTGGCCTGTGGTCCTTGATGCTCTAAGAGAGCAGGCTGAGCAAGCCACAGAGAGCAAGCCAGTAAGCAGCACCCCTCTGTGGCTTCTGTAATGGCTCCTGTATCCAGGTTCCTGCTGGGTTTGAGCTCTGGCTTTGGCTTCTCTTGATGAACTGTGTTTCAGGATAAGTAAGCCAAATAAACAAACCCTTCCCTCCCCAAGCCACTGTTGGCCATGGTGTTTCATCATAGCAATAGTAACCCTAAGACACACATGCCACATGGCCATCCTAAAACACTAAAATACAGGCTTCCTTGTTTACCCACTGTGTGTGTGTGTGTGTGTGTGTGTGTGTGTGTGTCTCCCCGTCCCACCCCCATCGCCTCCCACCCTCTCACCCCTTGGCAATCCTAAAATACTAAAACACAGGCTGCCTTGTTTACTCACAACATGAGTGCCAATGTTAACTCCACAAGTGTAATTTGAAAAACATTTTTTTTAAAAAAATCTGTTTAGGGCTGGAAATACGACTACGTGGTAGAAAACCTGCCTAGCCTGTGATTGCTGGACTCAACTTCTAGCAACAAAGACACACACACACACACCTTTAGAAACTCAAAACCTTTGCAAATACAATCCATAGAGTCTCAATAACATTGTAAATTATTTTTTTAATCTATAACTGTACATCAACAATGTAGTACATTTCAACAACTTAGTGAGTCACCAACTCTTAATTTGAGAATTATTTCCTGGTGTGGGGGCAGAAAGCATTTTTTCCTGCTTCAAAGGATGATGCATAGTTTACGGAAACAAATAGCCCTGGTTGATAAGGAAATGGCCTTATTTACAGAAAAACTGAAGTTAGAAATGTCTCTGAAATCACAGAATGGCAAAGGCTACCATTTTGTGACGTCTCACACAATAGACTCGGATGCTGATGATGAAGCAGCATTTTGTTCATCATAGGTTGACCAAGGGACCAGGCATCTGGTGATCTGGGAAGAACACCACAACATTTCCTTGTGTGCACGAGTACTGAAATCATAGAAGCTTATGTTGGCCAATGAGGGTGAAGACGTCACCATCATAACCTGACCATCTATGGTAACCTTGTAAGTGTTTAAAAAAAAATCTCCTGTCTCCTTAGGAGAGAAAGTAAAATGTTCAATGTTATTTCTGATGCATCCTCACCAAAATTAGAATATTTAGAATATATTTATATATTTGTGGTGGTTTAAATGAAGATAATCTCATGGGGAGTGTCACTATCAGGAAGAGTGCCCTTGTTGGAGTACATATGGCCCTGTTGGAGGAAGTGTGTTGTGTCACTTGGGGGCAGGCTTTGAGGTTTCAAATGCTCAAGCCATGCCCAGTCTCTCTCTCTTCCTGCTGACTGCTCATCTGGATGGAGAACTCGCCGCTCCTTCTCCAGCCTCATGTCTGCCTGTGCGCTGCCATGCTTCCAAGGTCATGGTGTCTCTTCACAGCAGGAGAAATCCTAAGACAATGTATGTTAGAAAAGTAACAGAAAGAGACATGTGATAGATGGGAAGAAAGGGGTAGATCAGAAGAGGGGTGAAAGCAAGGCTTTCCAATGTTACAAGTTGTAAATGTTTTATTAAATCTCTTTACTTATCCTTTATAAACATATTACATATTGTTTGGTTGTGTTTTTTTTTTTTGACAGGGTCTCACTATGTAGCTCTGGCTGTCCAGGAACTTACTATGTAGACCAGGTTGGCCATGAACTCAGAGATGCACCTGCCAAGTATTGAGATTAAAGGCCTGTGCTACTATGCTTGGCTAAAACTTTATATATTTACCCAATGTACTATGGTCTTACTCGCACTGTATTACCCTCTGTTACCCCTCCCACTTCTGCTGAAATCCCTTCTTCCCACCTAGGTCACCTTCTCCTGCTTCTTCTTAACCTGCTGAGTTTATTAAAGGCCACCTTACAAACACGGTAGGGTGTTATTTACTGGGATGTGGGTAACTTAGCCAGTGGCTACACCACTGAAGAAAATAACCCCGCTCCCTTCCCTGCAGTAATATTAACTGCCAAAAAGCTCTTCCTGGGAGGGTGAGGCTTCATGAAACCGTCCCCCATTCATGATGGAATGTTCAAGGTATCTATAGCATGTGTTCATGCTTACAAGCGCCATGTCCTTTATACCTAACTTTCAGTTCTTACAACCTTCCTGCCCTCTTCCATGACGCATGCCAGTGTCTCAATCACCATTCTCACAGAAGGAATGGGCATCTCAGTGACTGAGCCCAAAATGGCCACCCTCTCCCACTTTCTGCTCACGCCCAGCTACAGCTGCATCTAATCCACAGACAGATGCAGTGATCTTAGAAATGCCTGGGACAGAAACACCTGAAAGTAATTCAAACAAACCTAAACTATGTTTTTTTTTTCCAGTGGACGGCTTCTCTGAGATTTCAACACGTATTCTCTAAGGATATAATATGCCATGTTTATTACATTATTTAAAAAAGAATCTGTTTTAGCTTTTGGTGTCTCTAGCAGGGAGGAAACCATTCAGAGAAATCTAGTCCTGGTCCTGGAAGACCTTCATAGACATCCCATTGAAAAGGCTTCTGTTAATTATTCTGAGTAATAGTTTGAAGCAGATGCAAATCAGTTCAATTCCCTTTATGTAATTTAGTAAAGCCGAGCCTTTATCTTTCCTGTGGCACAGCAGGTCCATTCTAATAGAACACTCACATTAATTTGTCTGTACAAAACACCACCAAGAAATGTGCAAACGGGGTCCAAGTTTTCATGGTTGAGAGATCCTCTCCCAAAGTAAACAAGAAGGCTCATAACAGCACTCTCTCTAGGCCAACTTAAACCTGTTTTCTGTCAGTCACACCTGGGAACCTGGCAGATCCTTCTACCCGGCTGTCACTGTTGAGGTCAAGGTAAGCAGCTGTCTGCACAGACCTGCTAACTCGAGGCCCAGCGATGACAGCAACACCAAGTTCACCGAGGCACTGGTTCACGCCATGAGAGCCTCAGGACCTGGTGTGTTTTACCTTAACATCAGGACTCAGCATCAGTGTTTCCCCGGCTCAGCTTTGAGTCCCTGTGACTTTTTGTGGGCCCACCAATATCAGGGGCCTTGAGTACCGGCCTCAGTACCCCCTCACGGGCTCAGAATTGGATGCCTATGGCAGGTGAGGATCAGAGGGTAAAAGATTAACTCAAGTACATTACCGCTGCATCTTCTTAATTTTTTATGTGAGGGGAGAAAGTGAAGTGAAGGGGGCACAGAGGAGAGGCAGAAGAAGAAAGAAGGAAAGTAAGGGAAAGAAGAATAAGAAAAAAGGGAGGGTAAGGGGAAGAAGTAGAAGTAGCGAGAAGAAGAGTAAGAGTAAGGGCTGATTGCCACGAGCTTTCTAGTTTTCAGACATAGTTGGAAAATTCCACAGGCAAGGACAATGATACTATGCATATCAAAATTACAAAAAGGGGCGGGTAGAACCTGACCAAGCTATACTCTGGAACAGGTCATAATACTCAGGAAAGAGCGAGCATTCAAGGGGAGGTATCTGACATTCCAAACCATTAGACAAAGTTACTAAACATCCCTGAATCCTGGGTTCACCCATTCTCCTCATCTAATCTCGTCGGTGATAAGCAGCTTTGGGGACACCCAGGTTTGTTTGTTAGCAAAGGTGAGGCATGCTGCCTTCCTGCTCAGTGCCTGTCTTCTATAGAAATTTCTATGTGGTCTGTTAGCAGGTAATTTTGAGGGATTGCCTCTGTGTAAATTTGACTGCTAGAGCAAAGAGTGAATGCCATTGCTCCAAGGCCTCGTGGTGTGGGGAATGGAGCAAGGTCCTTCTGTTGCCTGTGCAGCAGTCACACTGCTGAGGTGTTTTGGAAATGAATCCCCATTTTGAAGGGGAAAATCATGGCTTCACAAGTTTTTTACAGATATGACAGTGACTTTTCCAAAAGACAAGTGTTCCCCGCAACTCTGCAAAACAGACTGTTCCGTGTGGACGTGGACACTTCCCGTGGATCTGTCAGCTGTGCATTCACTGTACAGTCTTGCGGGCTCCAACATCTCCTCTTCTTTTGTTTAGTAAATGCAGTATGTGTACATCTCTCTGGACAACGAATAATAAATTATTAAATTAATAGCCAATAATCTATTGATGGCAATCTAAGAACTAGTTTGGCCATCTTGTAGATGAATTGTGTATGATTTTAAAATATCTCTCATTTACAGTGAAACAGAAGAGTAATATAAAAATCTATAATGACTAATTAAATTTGTAATCAAGGCAGCAATAAACCATTTTAGCTATAAGAGGGCAGTACCAACTATCTCAAAACATACAGTGCAAGGTTTTCGTAGCAGATCAATTGCCTGAAATTTATAAGGAGATTGTCTGATAACACATACATTACAGGTTCATAGGTAGAATCTATACTATTAGTAACAGAACATTTTTAAGGGCAGTCCCGTCCCTGGGCTGTAGAGTTTGCTATAGTAAAAAGGTGACATGGGGTTTTCTCGTGGTTGCTTTCTGCTGATAAGGGGCGAAGCTGTAGGTCTTGAAGACTGGAACACTGGAAGCCTTGGAGCCCAGAGAGGATCAGGCTGCCTCAGACTCCTTGAGGTACTCGAGCAGTCTGTGTCTGGAGAGGACTTCCTGGGGTGAGCACTACTGACGTGCTTTTCAACCTTGTGTGTGCAAGCACACACTGCTGTAAAGGGGGCAGAAACCTTACTTGTACAGTATCCCACGTATTAGGTTTGGTGAAAATCACAATCGCACAGATCAGTCGTGTCAATTATTTATAAAGGGGGGCCCACACGATAAGGATTGAGGGAAGTGTTCGTTCATGAACAAAGCAATATAAAACCCTACTATGCAGTCATACTCTTTCGTCCTCACAGCATACCGCTGCGTTCTGGCTGATGAGTCCATCTGACCACCTGACCACCCCCATGGTTCGCTCTCCCTCTCCTTGGACCCAGGGCTCACATGGCTGTATACCTGGGAACCAGGCTCCACCCCAAACCAACCACTTCAGTTTCTGAGGGTGAAGGGATGCACTGGCACTGTTTTTTAACTCCCAGATGACCCCTCACAGGCCGGCGCTACCCGGGACGTGAGAACCGCAAAGCTCCAGCCGCTGGCTCAGATTTCCTAAATTGGCAGCGTTAAACAATATCCCCACGTGACTCACAGGCTTAGGGGATTTGAGAAGCTCCGATTACCAATTTGTACACAACTTTTACCCTTTGAGGCACTGGCTACTTTTTCTATGAAATAGGAACAACAATGCCTTCTGCCTGGGTCTTCTGTGATGACCCCGTGAACAGAGCACGGCCAGCATCTAGGGTGGGGCTGGTACCCAAGAGAACACTGTTACTATCGGCACACACCCTCGATGCTCCTAGCTCTTGACTGTATTTGTTCTGCTTATAAAATCTGCAGCTACTCCCAGATGTGGTATGATTCTGCATGTTCCAGTGTGGCTAAACATGCAGATAAACCCCAAGATAAACCTTTGCCCTCCAGCTAGCCTGCCTTCGAGAGGCCCAGGTTTCTGCTTTCTCTAGAAGGTCAAGTGCCTGCTCCCACTCCTCCCCGCAGACTCCCTGGCAGTCCTGGAAGAGATCCAGCTGCTGCAGGTGGACTCTGGTTCCTCTCTTCACACGCTCTGCTCCCTACACTTCTTTCTTCCTACCCCGCTGTCATTTTGCACTGAGTTTCCTTTCTCCTTTTCGGGCATGACGTGTACTGCAGCAAGTCCTACCTTAGGCACCTGCAGCAACCACGAACACAGGAACCTTTTCCATCGCATGCCCAGGATAGTAGTGAGCACTGAGAGACTTTATTTGAAGGATATGCATATCTTTAATGCTTTGACAATTAGTGTGTGTGCGTGTCACACGCGTGCACCAGTGCACACAGCTACATGTCAGAAGACAGCCTGTGGGAGTCAGTTCTCTCACCTACCACGCAGGTCCTGGTGTCAACCCCACTGAGCCATCTCTCCAGCCTACTATGTACATTTGGTTATTGAGGCACAGTCGGGCATCCGTGTGAAACCGACTTTTACTCAAGATAGCAATTGGTATATTTACTTAACGTAAAAAAAAATAATAATGTTCTAGTTTGCCAGAGCAAATAAAAGTTTCACATTAAAAATACTTTCTTTTCTACTGAACATCTTTACACTCTTCCTCTCCATCATTTTGCCAGCAGCTGATCCCGGCACTGTAACAGGTGAGCTGTCTTCATATTTCTATTTGTATGATGACTCTGTTAACCTTCTGCATTAATCACAAATACTATACTAGTTCATGTTGGGGACTATGGACCCTCAGGCCCTGAATTTCCTGAGACCCCCTTGCCTGCCTGAGTTAACAACTTGTTATGTTTGCAGCTGCTCTGAGCACGAGGCAGGAGTGTAGTTTCTGGTTGTTTACAGCTGAAGGATCCCGAGAGCTAGGGCCATTGGTCAGGGAAGGCACTATATAAACTGTCCTGGAACACAATAAAGTTGGCATTCTTGTTTCAAGGATGACCCATGTCTCTGTCTGTGTGTGTCTGTGTTTCAATCTCCAGCCCTTTGCCAAGATCTAAAGGTTCTATAGTACAGGCAAACCAAACCGCTCCAGGTGTAGTACCATAGTACACGTAGTACAGGCGCTATAGTACCATAGTACACGTAGTACAGGCACTACAGGACCGTAGTTCTTACCCAGACAGTTTCCAAAAGCCTTCCCACTCAACATCACTTTTTAGCCCAGGGGAAATTGCTGAGGAATATTGTTAATGAATCTACATCCCAAGCAACTCTGAAGACGCTGCTGAGCACTACATACATGTGCATTAAGGCCGCAGCACAAATGTAGTGAGCATCAGAAACTAATGGACACGCCCTAGAGACCCCATCTAACTAACCTCATCCCACTCTTTCAGGATTCCTCCAAAGACGGTCCAGAGACACCCGAAAGAGCCCAAACTTAGACTCTATGATGAGAGCTAGGCGTTTAAAGCTCCTTATGAACAAAGTGGAAAATTGCACATCCAAAGACAGAAGCTAGATAGCTCGGGATGTGGCTAACCCATCATAGCTATGCTTCGTGTTTATACCAAAGTCTTAATTGCTCAGTTTTTAAAAAGATTTCATTTGTAACCATATGTGTGTGTGTGTACGGATGTGCACTTGAGTGCAGGCGCCTGCAGACGCCAAAGGCATTAGATTCCCTGGAACTGGAGTAACTCCTGGGTGCTAGGGACCAAACACTGGCCCTCTGCACGTACAGTCCTCCTTCTCACCCTGAGCCATCCCTCCAGTCCCTAACCTGCTTACATTTTAACAAAAATGAACCTGAAATAATCACTGACTTTTATATCACAGTGGGGTGTGAATAAACACCCCCTCTGAGCACCATTCCCTGAGACCGCCACTCGCTTTCAATAGGTAGTGAACTTAAATCCCGTCATTCCGCTGCCATTTCTCGGCTCTGCCCCTGAAGTCCCAGCCGGCTGTGGCAGCACCAGACTCAAGTGTGGTCTGAGACACCAGGGAGGGGGGCTTTCATCCATGCCTGATGGGAATGGAGGCCTGCTGCCTCTGTGTACTGGGTAGATGAGTGGGCTTTTAGATAAAGTTTATAAGCATCATGTCCTGTTCCCGAAGAACCTTTTCTTGTAGTTAAAGCAACCCTGAAGATGGCACTTTATTCTAGACTTGGGGATTAGGGTATGCAGGGCTCTTGGGCTAGGAAGCAGACAGAAACAAAAGGAGCAGGAGCTGGCATACCTGTACAATTTCCATTTTGCTTCTGCCACCTTTACTTATACTCAACAACAAAAACTGCACTCTTGGTCATCAGTAGTGAGGTTAGGGCTTTATGTTGGGGGGACTGGGGTTTGTGTTTTTGTTTCTTTGTTTTGCTTTGAAAATGGCTCTGTAGAAGTCTATAGCACTTCCGTGGCAAATTTATAAAGCAACATTTTGCAACACTAGATTTTCAAAGACCTGAACAGCCCATGAACACACGGACCTAGAACTTGAAGCTTTTCAACTCCAAATGCTGTGCCCATTTTCCCAAAGCAAGGCACCTGCTTGGGAGTTGGACCTCACATCCAGTTCCTGAGTCTCCGGATTCATGACTCCAAGTTTAGCCTGCACCTCATGAGTGAAACCAGTCTGGAGAAAACTGGGAAGGTCTCGAGTTCAAATGTCTCTAAATTAGCAACCGGTGTGCAGGGCAGGGAGCTAAGTTTGGGCTCTCAGTCTGTGCTGATGCCCAATAAAGGTGCAAAGTACACAGCCTACGCTAGGATACAGGAACTATTTAATACTACGATAATTTATTTTCTCAGGGGAGGGAGACCTGGGAAGATGGCTCAGTTGCTTGCTTGCAAGCATGAAGACCTGGGTTCTGGTCCCAGCACCCATGCAGACATCTAGGTTCAGCAGAACCTGTAATCCCAGCACTGGGAACAAGAGGAACTCTGGGACTTCTGGAGAATCCAACTAACCAAACCAGCATGTTCCAGATCTTGTGTGAGGGCTGGTGAGATGGATCAGTGGGTACCCGCCACCAAACCCGATCAATATAATGGTCTGCTTTCAGTCTACTGAAACCACACAGTACACAGAGAGGAGTGACTTCTCCTGCTAGCTTCCATATATACACTCTGATGTGTGTATGTCCACTCTCACACACACAGAAAATAATAAATTTTTTAATTAAAAAAAATAGGCTGGGCAAAGGTGTCGCATGTCTTTAATCCCAGCACTTGAGAGACAAAAGGTAGGTGGACCTCTATGAGTTCAAGGCCAGTATGGTCTACAAGGCGAGTTCCAGGGCAGCCAGGGTTACACAGAGAAATCCTGTCTTAAAAAACTAAAAGAGAGAAAAAAAAAAAGGTAAAGAACAAAAAGAGGGAGAAAGCCACCTCTGTGCTGATATCTCGTTTGTACTCTAGCAAATAAAGCTTGCCTGAAGATCAGAGTGCAGAACTAAACCACTAGTGAGTCACAGAGGCCTGGCAGTGGTGGCGCACACCTTTAATCTCAGCAGATTTAATCCCAGGCAGAGGCAGATAGACCTCTGTGAGTTCAAGGCCACCCTGGGCTATGTGAGATCAGTCCAGTCTAAGATAGAAACAGAGCTAACCAGCAGTTGATCACACCTTTAATTCCAGCACTAGGAAGGTGGAGACAGGAAGGAATATGGCTGGCTGGAGAGAGAATATGGCAAGGCATTCAGTCTGAGGACTTGTAGAGACAGGACACCCCATTGAGTCTGAGGATTTTGCAGAGGTAAGGACTAGTGACTGGCTGCTCTGCTCCTCTGCTTTTTCAGCTTCCCCCCTAATATTTGATCCCAGGTTTTTATTAATTAAGACTAATTAGAATTCGCAGTACACACACTTACACATACACACACTCACACATAGACACACAATAAAAAGACTGGGTAATTGTATTTCAAAACCAAAGTCTATACCTAAGCCAGTATCCAATAACAGTTCTAGACAGAAGAACACAGAAGTTCCACTGTCATGATGGGTCAGACGGCTGGAGGCTGAGGGAGTGTTTTAAAAGGCAGGGGTGTGCCTTTATTCTAACTCCTAAGAGTGTATTCAAAGTGCACTCAGAAGCTTATGTTCTGTCCAAGGGGTGGGCAAGAATTTTGTTTGCCACAAAAGGCAAGATAGTAAATATTTCCTCTGCAGGTCATATATCTCTATCTTGGCTACTTGATTCTTTTGGGGGGGTAGTTAAAACAATGTAACCCAACTGTAAGCGAAGGGGTGCAGCAAGGTGCCCCATAGACATCAAAACTCAAGGACGCTCAGGTTTCTTATGCAAACACAGTGCAATATTGACATATAACTTATGCAAATGTCTATATTTTTGAGATCTTATATTTATTGCATGTGTAGGTGCCTTGCTATATGTATTTAAGTGTACCACATGTGAGCAGTGCCCACGGAGGCCAGAAGAGGGCGTCAGACCTCCTTGGAGCTGGAGTTGATGAGTTGTGAGAGGCCATGTGAATGCTGAGACCTGAACCCAGGTCTTCTGAAAGAGCAGTCAGGGCTCTCAACCACTGAGTCTACAATGCAAACATGATGTGCATAGCTGTCCGACACAAGGTTTAGACAATGAGAAGAAAAGAATATCTATGTAAGGCCCCTGACTGAGCACCTGGGTGGCCGGGCCCTTCCCTTGCAGAACTCTTTCGGACTCCGCCCACAGAACACTCTAAGGCTGCAAAGGTTGAACCCAGAGCCTCTAAGACTCAGGAGGCCAAGCTCTCTCTGCCTTAGGGAGTGAGAACCCTGAGCTCAATTCTGGGGCTTAAAACCCCACCAGTGCCTGAGTTCACTCCAAGCTCAAGACTAAAAATCCCACCAATCCCCATCCTGGAAAGCTCCACCACCAAGGAAACTTCCATCAGTGTCCCTCTACCTTTCTAACATTGGGACACTTTAATATCGCTCCCCCTTTAATATGTTGGGGTGACCCCACCCTCATGAAAACAAAATCATTTTCATTGCTACTTCATAACTGCAATCGTGCTATTATTATGAACTGTAATAGAAATGTTTCCCAATGGTCTGAGGTGGCCCTCGTCAGAATGTTGCTCAACCCCAAGGAGCGACGGACAAGTTGAGACCCACTGCCTTGCCCAAAGCTGTCTCCTGCTTAGGGCTTTGCTCTTTCCCGCCTGAGCAGAGGCAGCCACACTCTTGCATCTTTCCCTATGAATCTCCTGTGTGAGGTTTATTGTATAGTGTGACTTTGTGGTGTTCCTTGGCTCCTGGCTGCCAGGACACCTCTCCCCCTCAGAGCTGTAATGCATGCAACGGGGAATCCTTTCCTCTCACAACTGCCACACTCACAATCTCTACATTTTTAGGACACACACACATCTTTTTTCTAAATATTTCTACTCCGTGGTTGGCAGAATCTTGAATACAGAACCTACGCACCTGAAGGACTGACTGTATTTATCAAACAGATACCAGTTTGGAAATACCTGCTGGAGCTAATCCATAAAAGTCATCCCTCAAAGCAGCAATAAAATCTTTAGATTTTATTGTCTTTTTTCCCCCTTGTGATCCAAAGGCATCACAGAATGAAAAGGGGTTCCTAGACTAACCAGTAACACGTTCCCTACATGCAATGGCTCCAGAAGGGTAGACTGAGCTGGGAACTGGTACCTCGGCTGTGTATACAACGGGAAGGCAAAAGACCTGACTTCCTAGTTAACTACAGCCAGGGTCAGGGACACATGTCAGAGAACAGCTATTATCTGACTTGGCTTTCTGGTGTTTTACTCCTTCACGTCACAAGGGCTTCAATCAGCTCCTAGGCCCAGCCCTAACTCATATCTTTATCATCCCCCTTCCTCTAATTCACACTAAGGCAAGAATCCTGCTAAAGAAGGCAAATCAGTGTTCACACAGCTTTTATATCCACACCCCCCAAGGAGATGCTGTCAAACAGCCTGCTGAACAGTAATTCTGAAAGCATCTCTTGGTTAAGTTCATTTAAGAGTCTCTTGTTTGACCGTCCAGGTGACCTTACCCACAAGATGGTACCATGCGGCCCTTTAACCATACTATAGTTCCTATCGCGCCGCAGGCTGCATCAGGCAAGTGTGCTTTCTCTGGATGGTACACGGGTGTAAATGGGATAAAGGGATGTTCTGAAATGAGAGGCTACCTTCACCATGACAGAGTAGAGCTGGAGGCTGGGTAGGCATATCACCCACTCCCAGGCAGGGCATACTAATCTGCATAAATCCGAATCAAAAACATGTTAAACTCACAGGATTTCAGATTAGATGAAACACTAGATAAATGTGGCGGGGGGGGGGGGAGAGAGAGGGGATAGGGAAGAGAGAGAGAGAGAGAGAGAGAGAGAGAGAGAGAGAGAGAGAGAAAAGAAAGAGAGAGAGAGAAAGAAAGATTTCCAGAGAGAGAGAGAGAGAGAGAGAGAGAGAGAGAGAGAGAGAGATTTCCATATTCTGATATTCTGTGTTTTAGCTAAAATACAACTCCTACAAACAACTGAATGGAAGAAGACACTGTATCTTGGGGCTGGAGAGATGACCTGGTAGTTAAAAGCACTTGTTGCTCTGGCGAGAGATTAGAGTTCAGGTCCCCGAACCCATATGGTGGATCCCGGATCTGTAACTCCAATTCTAAGGGATGAAAAGCCCCACTTCTGACCTCAGGAGGCACTAGGCATGCCTCTGGAACACATACATACATACATGCAGGCACAACAGACGGTTTTTTTTTTTAGAAATCTTTTTTAAAAGTACAAAACAGCAACGTTATGACAGCTAAAAGCAATGTTCCATTCCCGACAAATTGCTTTAGGCTAAGTTATTATGCATCGGCAGGCAGGCTCTTCGTTTCCAGATAGGCCTCAATGCTCTCTTCAATTCTCTGTTCTCTATCTGTCCCATGAGCTAGCCGAGGATTGTATCTGAACAGTTTTGATAATGGACTATTCTCAATGCTGCAGTTCCCCAACGGTCATTCATTCTAAACAAACTTCTCAACGTGAAAGAGAAAACACCACACTCTTCTCTCAGTACCAGGTAGATCCCTTCTCTAGAGTGACAGAAGTTCCGTGTGAGGTGTCAACATTTCAAAGAGCACAGACCCCCTGCATCTGCCTGGAACACCCAGAGCCAAAACACAAATATTCTCTGGGTGAAGACTGCAAATTCCATTCGCGCTACCTCCGAAAACAAACGGTTGGGCAATGTCTTCCTCGGCAGTCGCGTTTCCTAAGAAACCAGCCGCTTCTCCCAAAGGCTGGCAGTATGAAAAATAAAACCTACTCAGTTCAAAATCAAAACCTGCCTTTTAGTCTTGCGGTCACAGCCACCGAATACAGCCATCTGTGCTTGTTGCTGACACCATCCTTTCCACCCTACAAGAGTGAGGCTCCCTCCTCCATCTAATATTTTCTTTGAAATGCTTTGCTGGTTCACTCGGATCTCTTATTAATTCCGGAGCATTAAACCTTGGGGGTTTTCTCCTTCCTCTTGTCAAATCTCCCATTCCCTTCCTCGGGTCCATCTTGCCCGCCATCCCTCCCCAGAAAGCACTCTCCTACCCAGGGGACCACCGCCCCTTCCCGCCAGGAATAAGCGTTCCTCTGGGCCTGCTGAGGGTCCACCAGCGCGCTGACACTATTCCCAGCTTCTCCTTGGCCACGGTGACAGCCAGGCCACCCCCAGGCTTACAGCGCCCGAGGCAAGGCAGAAGGGATCCTGGCGGCGGCCTGGTTCGCCACGCGCACCGGAGCCCCTCCAAGCGTCCCGGATTCCCGGGAGCCTGGTCCCCGAGCCCCTAGAGTCGGGCGAGAGCGCCCGAGCAGCCGCGGAGGCCGGGGCCCAGGGCGTGGCAGCTCGCCCTGGTGAGGCGTTCCACCGAGGAGCGACAAGCGACCGGAGGAGCCTTGGGCCCGGGAGCCCGGACCCGAGGTCCCTAGAAGGCTGCGCCCCGAGAGAGCTGCTCCGCCGCCGCCCAACCGTCCTCCCCGGCACGCCCGCCCCGCACTCACCTCGGCGAGCCGCTGCTGGCACCCGCTGCGATGCTGGCCGCGCTCGCTTCCTGCGCGCGGACACGGGCTCCCCGCAGCCGCACGCACGCCCGGCGCGCGCCTCCTGCACGCACGTGCGCGCGCGCGCGCGGGGACCCTGCACCCGCAGCCCGGTGCTGTCCTTGCCACTGTTGTCGGCCACGGCCGCTGGCTTCTCTGCCGCAGGCTTCGGACTGAAGTGCAGGTCTGCTTAAGACGCCTTGCTCCTTGGCACGTGCCATCTTCCACTAGCTGCCAAAGGGCGGGACTTCATCCCAGGGCTCCTTGGGAAAGAAGCCAGGGCAGGATATGAGTGCAGGGAATGAAAGGTGAGGACACTCCAGGTTCCTTAGGTCCCTATGGGTAGGGTGCTCAGGGAGTCAGTCTCTGGCACCTAGCCCTCACTCCCTCACCCCCAAATGCTTCCAGAAACAGTTCATTCCTATGGACACTTAATCATCTCCCCCTCTGAGTCATCCCTACCCAAATAGTGCCTCCCTCGGGGAGAGGAGGGGATGGGAGGAAATTAAGGGGAGAATAAGGGAGGCGACAAGCTTTGGTCAAGAGAGTTGGTTGTGGCTATACTGGCCCTACTCATTCCGTACTTTGGGTGGAGGTGGCTCCATTCCAAAATAAAACGTCCTGGGTTTTTTGTTTTGTTTTGTTTTTTGCCAAAAAGGCCCCTGCAGTAGTGCCATCTGAAAACAAAGATTCATTCTGGTGCCTTGGCTTGACCTCCCTCCACCGCAAAGGGAAGAATTCATTCTTTAGTGCACACCTACATACATGCATGCAAAATTCAGCAGCTTAACACTCTACAAGAATGGCTTTCCCGCTCTTTCCTGGATACTTCAGACTGCATTTCCTAAACTAACGACTTCTACACAACCAGATCAGCATTATTGCTTTTGAGAAACTACAGTTCTACAATGTCACCTAGTATGGACTTCATAGTCAAGCTTTCCCAGTTGTGAAAAAGTCACAGGGGTTTCCTAGAAAGGAGATCTAATAAAGGTTGGAATATTGCCTCAGTGAATCTCTGTAGAATATCGACGTAGCACAACCTGTTTTCCTTCCATGGCAGGACTTTTGAAAGTTGTGTGTCTCATGTTTTGCCTTCCTGGCATGATTTTAACTTACCTTTAGGTCTAGAATTTAAGCTGGTTCTTGAACCAGAGGCTGGCGGCAACAGTAGGGCTCCTTGACGCAGCCCATGGTGTTCTTCATATTGTTTCCCATGGGGGAGGATATGAAATCTTACACACAATCCCAGTTGTCTCAAAGCTACTACACGCTGAAGAAAAGAGGAGTTCTCCAAATTTTTCCATTATAAACAAGGGTGGAGAGTATTTCTCTTTAGTGGTGTCGGAGACCAGCTTCAACAAAAATACCACTTACCAGGGTATGGACATGGGGATCAGGAAAATAGTAAGGGGGACAAAGACAAAAAGGCAAGTAAAAATAACAAAACAGAAAACATAGGATAGTACCAGAAGGGAGTTCCAGTGAATATTGAAATCTGCCTGCGTTTAATTTTCCATACACTTTTATACCCCAGTATAGCAGGGGGATAAGAAGACAAAAGACGACTTTAACACAATACAAAGGACAATTAGAACAGTTCAATACTTTGCTTCAATACTTTGAAACATCAAGTCATTAGCATTCTGTTGTTTACAGTATACCCACCCTAACCAAGTGTCCTGAAGGCAGCCACTCCTAAGGTCAAACCTCCTGTTTCAAAAGAAGGATCAGAAGTGTGCTTGAATTCCCTGACCATTGGTCAGGGTTTGTAGCCACACTCGGCAACAACTTTGAACAAACTGAAACTCTCTGACCTTCAGACTGGGTAGAAATAGGCTCACATTTTTGGGCCTCCACAAGTGGTTAATAGGTAATTTGTCAAATAAAGATTTCGAAAATTCTTGGGAGGACAGTGCTTTAAAGGCCTCCAGGAAATGAGAGTACTTAAGACAAAGGTGTAGAGAAGGCAGTAACCCTCCCAAGATTGTCAGCTAGGACTGGTGGTGGCATGTCCTTTAGATGAGCTGTGACCAGTTTTAAGTATGAAAATCAGCAGCCGAGAGAGTATTTT
Organism: Myodes glareolus; assembly: GCF_982192425.1. Classification (NCBI taxonomy): domain Eukaryota; kingdom Metazoa; phylum Chordata; class Mammalia; order Rodentia; family Cricetidae; genus Myodes; species Myodes glareolus. The sequence goes on along the minus strand of NC_142045.1, from coordinate 18,086,944 downwards.
GCTTCATTTAACCAATCAAGACAATGTCAGAGGCACTGGAGCCAAATCGGTGACTAAGGTAGGCAAAAGGCCTTTGAGAGTCAGTCATACACAGGATAATTTCTGTTGATCAGACGTGGAATTGTCAAGGTAGAGGGATATGGTGGGAGAGTCTCCATAAGCAGAGCCCTGCCCACACCACTTAAACCCTACCGACGCTGTTGAACAAACTCATTTTTCATCATTTGTCCCTTTCCACCTGGTACTGTGACTTTTCTGTACAAGGAATTGTGACATCAGTCATGAGACTTTGAAAACAAGCTCGTGTACTTAGATACGGAGCATAATAACCCTCTAGGTTTTTCTGGCACCTATGACGTCAGGTAACCTAGCAGGAGGTAGATCAGAATTGAGGTGAATGCTAGCTTTCCTTCCAGAGTACCAGAGCTCAGTGTTTTGTGCAGTTTGGGCCCCCTGATAGTATCTATGACTACTTCTATTACAAGCAGTGATATTCTGTAGGGTCTTGTGATGTATGTTTTAAGGTTTGACAAAATCTTAGCCAGATATGAAGGTTGAAGCGGGAATAGAGCAAAACTAAGTTTAAACGTTGGCAGGGTAAGCCGGGACTTAGTTGGCATAGTCTATGTAAGTACTCTGGTCTAAATCACAGTTGTGATTCTTTGCTTAGTTCCAGGCTTAGTAGGTAGCTGTGCTCTTAGCACAGAGTAAAGTGGTTGCTGCCTGCTATACATTCATTTATCCACAGCCTCCATCTGGGTTGACAGCTCACTTCACTGAGGCGTGGTCTATTAATGACAATGTAGGCAGGCTCCGTTGCAAATAGATTAATATACTGAAAAAGGGATGGACCTCAGGGTTTGAACTGGGGATATTAACATTAGATTTTTACTTTTTAATTTTAGGAAACTTATAGCACCACCTATTTCTAAAATGTTTTTAATGATCCATGAATCACTAGTAAGTGCGCGTACTCACTTCCAGAATGCTCTAGAATGCCAAGACTCTGGGGCTTCAGATAAGGAGAATTAAATTCTCAAAGTAAAATATGTGAGAAGACATTCACAACCTAAGATGTGAGGTGTGCTCTCTCTCTTCCTCTCCTGTACTTACGACATCTAACAGCTAGGGATTCAGCTATTTATGCTTAAAAACAATCCCTCCCAAAGTTTAGCTGCCTATACAAATATGAATTCAATCTGATGATATAACTTAGTGGTATGTATGTAAGTGTTACGGCTCTGAAAGAAAGGTTGGAAGCCAAGGAATACCTACAGTTCAGGAGGGAAAGGTGTCCTAGCAGTCAGAAACCAAGGAATCCCTACAGTAATGAAAGGAAAGGGACCACTCCACGTTGTTACAGCTTTGTTCTGGTGGGGGGAAGTTTTCCCCAGCAAAGTGTTACAGTCCTTGCTCAGGGGAAAGGTTTCTCTAATACAAGCATAACAACTTTGCTCCAGCAGGGGAGGGTTTCCCGGAGCAAGGTTGTTAGAGCTCTGATCCGCTGTGCTCCAGAGAAATGTTATAGCTCTCCTCAGCTTCCCCTGAATGTAACAGTTCTGCTCCAGTAAGGGAATGTTTTCCGAGCCAACGTGGTACGACCCTGCTCTGCTCTGGTGAAAGCTGTTACATCTCTGCTTTACTCTGCTCTTAGGCAAAAGAAAGTCCTTACAACAAAGCTCATTCTAGAGATTTATTGAATGGAGGCATCCAGGAGAACAGTTGCTCTGCCAGGGCGGAAAAAGGTTAGCTGCAAACTGAACAGGTACAGGACTTATATCGGGTTTCTTCAGGGCAGGGCATCCCAAGGTGGACATTTTTGGGGTGGAGATTGGTAGGATCTCAATTATTGAGCTTGGTACAAGCTCAAAGATTGGTTTGATTTCATGCTGAGGGATTGGTTGGTTTCATGCTCAAGGATTACTTTGTTTTTGTGCTTTTGAAATGACTGATTTTCATGCTAAGGGATTGGTTGAATTTCAGTGCCTGAATTGGTTAGAAGCAGGTGAGTTTCCTTGGCCCCTTCTTTGGGCCAGGGTGTTCTTCCACTACCCTGCCATGTAGCAATTATCTAAACTGTTCCAGTATAATAAAAGCTAGGGAGTCAGAAACTGAGATAAAACCTGATAAATTCAATGACAGTGGAGAGTTGGTTGATTGACACTCTCTCCATGTTTTTTTCCGAACCACCAGACCCAGAAATTACCTCTTTTCTCTTCCTGTCCTCTCTGGAAGACCTCCTCAGCCCTCCAAGAACTCAATGGCTAATCCTGGTCAGCCAATCACTGACTCTGTCCTGTGATTCAGGGTGGCTTTATTGGCACAGTGGATAGGCTGTACAAACAATTTCCCCCTTTTGTCTAAATAAAATGAAAGGTTGTAACAATATGAAACTATATACCATAAGAACAATTATCAAGCAAGAAGTACTTCACAATATCCACTCCTTTAGCATTTGACAGATTCATAGAAAATACTCTATTATCTATCTTACCTTGGTAAGTCCAAAGTTTTATACCCAATTACTTTCTATCATCACTATGGAACACTGCAACTATAACCATCTAATCTTCAACCCCATCAGAGACCCAAGAAGGATATTATATCACCTGATAAAACAGGAAGTGCAGAGCAAGCAACTTCTAACACTAGAAATGGCAGAGACATCTAGCTGCCTGGACAGCCACCCAGGATCCCTCTACAATTTGGGTCATCCCAAATTGGGCTACGGGGCTCAAATATCTGTGAGACTTTTCTGGAAGCAGCAGTTTTGAAGGACTATCCTACCTTGTTTTGACAAAGTGTCACAGTTATCTTCTTTTGTATCCTGCTTGTCCAGTGTGGACAGCATATGATCAGCAGTCAAGGCAAGGGCAGTTTCTTTGCCCAGTAGCTAACTTTACTACAAATGAAAGCAAACTCCTTTCCAGGCACCTTCTTTTAGAATAAATTGATACTTTCCAGAAGCAGATGTGTCTCACTGTTATGAAAAGCCTTATATTATAACATTAAAATGCCATACTCTGCATGTCTCTGAAGTTTGAAGACCATCTTTCTATTTAAAATATTTAAAATATGTCTCTGATTGATCTTGAAAACATACCCAACATGACTATAAGTTTTATTATTATGATGAATTTATTTGATTGTTATTATGAATTGTCATGGTTCACTAAATTTAAATATTTTAAATATTATATGCAGCATATATTGGAGAGGTTAAAGGACCACAATCTATTAAATACATCTGGGGTATACAAACTTAGTTCTTAGTTACCTACTTCAGACTCAAGCCTGAAATAACATTCAGGAAGCTAGATGAAGCCTATTTCTAGAATGAGTTAGTACTCTATGTGACCATTAACATCAAGACAGAGGTTTTAAACATATGTATTAATCTTCAAATTTTTGAGATAATATTTATACCTTAAGAAAAGTTTTGAAGAGTGAAAAACCAAAGGATTTTGAAATTAGTGGTAATAGGATAGTTACTTAATTTTGACTTCTCTTCTGTCCCATATCAGGTGGCTCTTCTGACATGAGACAGACATTTTGGATTATGTTTTAGCAAGCATGCTTGGGTTTAGAGAAGGAGAGGACTGCTGTAGAAAGACCTGCCCCTTGTGATTACCCGCCTACTGGGGCGTGGCCTCTTATACTATAAACACAGATGCAGAACCTGCGTCCATCCCTTTTTCTCTTTCCCCTTGCTCCTTTTTGCTGATTGCTCATTCAGATTGTTTGGATTCAATCTCCATCCATCATTCAAGCAGAAAGTCCTGATTTGTAAGTTTACCCCTAAATAAATATCTGTCTCTCAGTTTGAGCTAGTATGGGATTTCTTTTAAGCGTCCATTCACCACTTCATCTGGCAGGATCGCCGCAACAGAGGACCACACTCCAGTTCGAAATACAACTTTAATTTTTAATTGAATTGGGACTACAAAAGGACAATTTGTCTCATATGTCTGCAGAGAATAGTAGAGGCAAACATTTGGGAAGATTTATGAGATTTGACTTAATGGAAGTGTTCTTTACTTTTAGGCTAGTTTGCTCTTTTCTTTGGGCATTTTCTCTGGGTGATTTATCATTCTCCTTCAGATGTCTTATTGTGCAGCAGTCTTCACATTCCTTAGTTGGATACTTTTATTCTCCTAGAGAGACAATCAAAACCCTGCCCCAACCTTAACTTTGGGGAGTTTCCTTTTGGGTCGTTAAATGGCCATGCTGCTTGATGAACCTATCACCTCTCCTAATCAATAGGTCTTTCCTGCTGTGTCTAATATTTATCAACTTTGATGCTATCCATAGCTTTTCTTCTCCCATGGAAACAAAGACAAACCTCTTTGTCCCCCAATGTAACATATATCCTGACCATTCTGAGGATGACATCTCATTAAAGTATACAGATTGATTTAAGTCAGTTCAATTAGTGCATTAGAGCATCTTTGCAAAGTTCAACTAGCAAGTAAAAGAGGACTTTATGCCATCACTGCATAAAGAAAGGGAAGGAGATTCAAAGAGTAAAAACTTCTCTTAAAAAATGATCCTATAGCTCAAAGACTAAAAGATGGACTTCTACACTGTGTTAGATGATATGAAAATGTAGATAGTATGTCAATCAAAATAAAAAGTTCACAAAAATACATTAAAATTTTAGAAGGAATAAAAAAAATCAATGAAAATTATAACTAACTGCCAGATTTATACTCCATGTAGAATGTTATACTTTCTTTTGAAATAATACTTTTGTGGGTTCTTTGAGACTCTCATAAAATATATTTTAATCATATCAGGAGCAATTTGTAATCCCAAACAAGGAAAACTTTTCTTTACTTCTTCAAACATTTTTCTAAGTTATCTGCATCTGAATCAGCTATGAAGATAGCCATAGAATGATAAATTATAAATTGAAGAACCCATTTATGAATTATTTCCAATGACTGTTGTACAAAAATATTGATGCAAGGTAGGGCTCTCCTTATGGAAGAACTTTCCACTGATACCTCTTAGTAGGCTGGGAATTATTATAAGGAGGCACTGTGAAGGCAAATTTTTGTCTATCTTGTTCTTGTAAAGGTATAGTAAAAAAACAGTCTTTTTAATCAATCACTATAGCAGACCATTCTTTAGGTAATAGAGAAGGAAAGGGTATTCCAGTCTGTAAAGAACCCATTGACCGAATCACCTTATTTATGACTCTTTTATTTGTTAACATTCTCCATTTTCCAAATTTCTTTTTAATGACAAATATAGGATAATTTCAAGGACTGGTTGATTCTTCAATGCTTTAAGCAGTTAGCTCCTCCTGTACCAGCTGTTCTTTTTGGGACAGAGTTTCTCAGTAGCTGTGGAGCCAGTCCTGAAACTCACTCTGTAGACCAGGCTGGCCTCAAACTCACAGAAATCTGCCTGCCTCTACCTCCCGAGTGCTGGGGTTAAAGGCGTGTGCCACCACGGCCCAGATGTACCAACTGTTCTAATGCCTGTAATTTTGGGGATGTCAAAGACCAGTGTTCTACCCAGACAAGTTTGTCAGTTAGCCAAAAGGCCCTAGTCTTCTGGAATATCCAGGATCTGTGGCAAATGCCAGAAGACTGGGGCCTTTTATTTGGGTTATCTCTGCAATAGACTTTTTTTTAAGGAATGCCTTGCCTACAATCTCTTTTCAGATGCCCTTGTTTACCACAATTAAAAATCTGATATTTTGATTTTTCTTAAAATTTCTAGAAATTACTTCTATCAAAACAGTTCATAAGCACAAGATCTAATATCAGCTGTATTTTGGACCCATCCATCTATAGGTGCCGATCTTGCCTTCAAAAGCCTAATTACCTTTTTATATTCTAAATTAGCATTCTCAAAGGCCAAAGATTCAATTAATATTTGTGTAGCCCCTGGATCTGATATTATTCTATTTACAGCTGAAGTCAATCTTTCTAAAAAAACAAAAACAAATCAAAAAAGCAATGAAGGCTTCTTTTGGGCCTTGCATAATTTTAGTAAATGACTATATCCTCTTTCCTGAGTCGTCAACCCTGTCTGAAGCACTCAAAGCTGTTGTGAGATGGGGGAGGGACTGGGGCGGGAAAGTTGTGGGAGGCCTTGTGGCCCTAAGAGCTGGTGGAGGGGCAGCTAGCCCCAGAAGCATTTGGGGGCCGGGGGAGGGCAGCAGCTGACAGAAATCCCCCCTCTCCCTTCCTGTCCTCTCTGCAGACCTCCTGGGTCCTCCAAGAACTCTATGACTAATCCCAATCGTTGACCACAGTCCTTTGATTCAAGGTGGCTTTATTGGCGTGGTAGAATGGCTGTACAAACAATTCTCCCACAACAGTGGTAGAGTGTTTGCCTGGCCTTGTTGTATAACAGTTTCCTCCCAGATTGAAACGTTCCATCCTGCAGGAGGCTCCTTAAGCAGGAAGGTAAACAACTTCAAATTAGCTTCAGGTAACCATTGGAACTGACCAGACGCACTAGGTTCCTTTCTGCCAGAGTACAGGATGAAAGCTGAGTGCCCCACAGACAGAAGGGAGCTCAACTGCTAAGGTGATTTCTGACAACCCGAGCAGCAGAGAAGATTCTGTGAGAAGAAAAAATGGCAAGGAAGACCAGCCCAGTTGCCTGGAAGAAGCAGAAACCAGCCGAACTGCCTGGAAGAGACTGACACCGCTCCGGAAGGACACTCTTTGACTTTCCTGCAGGCTGTGCCATGAGCTCCAGGTTCCCAGCTTTGATGGGCTGTCATCCATGCTGGGATGGCCCTTGGTGATGCAGCTGTCTTTGAACCATTCTGCTTCTGTCAGTAACCCCGACAAAATTCATTGATTTACCAGGTTGGATTTTGGTGGTATTGGTGCTTTGGTCTGTAGTGGCAACATTAGCTGGGCAGGGAAGACATGCATTGCATCTCCCCAGGAGAAGTTTCATCATAGAGCTGACATGCATATGGTGCTAGGTTCAGTCCCCAGGATTGCAAAATTGTCATGTCATCACCATCCCCCATTGTAATACTTTTCAGTTCTGAGAGTGGTTTGGGTGACTTCTCTCTGCATTTGTCTGGGCTGATTCAACAGAATTAGATTCTGCTTAAAGGGTTTAAGGGCTGGGAAGGTTTTCTCTAAAAGACTAGACCGTAAATGTTTTAGGCTTTGTTTCTGGTATGGTTTGCATCTGCAATATATGCTAAAGGCTTGGTCCTCAGTCAGTACCAATAGTGGTTTGTTTTTTCTAAGTTGAGATTTGAATGAGTTTTCTCTTCCCCTGTGCAATGTGATGTAGCACTGACTGGACACAGGTACCAAAGCCATGGGACCAGTTGGCCATATATGGAGAATCCCCAAACTGTGAGCTAAAGGAAGCCGTAACCTTTAACCATTGGCTCATCTCAGGAATGTGTCAGGTAGTGGGTTGTAATTCCCTCCACTGGATGATCAGCTGAGCTGAAGGTCACAGGTAGTCCCACTCACGCAACTATGAGCAGTGTGAAACCTTTCAACGTCCAGTGGATTAAGTTGCCTGGCTCTGGCCCCATCTAGGAGAGGACAGGCAGAATCAGGTGACCTTCTTCAGCCGCAGCCATGAAATCACACAAAGTCAGATATACAACATTTTATACATCAAAGCAAGTTATCAGGTCTCTCTGCACTCTGGGGACAGACAAATAGATCCTGCCTCTCAGTGGGGAGTTACAATATTAGAACCACGAAGACAACCTAGGGCCAGATTTCTACCACACGTTCAACCAAGGGACTTTTTTAAGAGGTTATGGCTACTTCTGTATCAGATTTGCTAGATTTAGATAACTTCAAACTGTGATGTAAATCTCCACATTTTCCTTCTACTGCTACCCATTGTTCTTCCGCCCTTCCCCCCGCGCTGAGCTAGCCTGTCGTAATTCTCAGCACCCACTCGCCTTTCTGAGAACTCCCTTAAAGGTGTCTGTCATGACATTATGAGCTACCAGGGCAAAGAGACCAGGGCCCTACGGTTCTGCCACAAGTTGGAACATGTTTCATAGATACGTATGCATCTCACTAAGCTATAATGAGGTTTAAAGACAGGCTATTTAAAGACAGAGGCAAAACAAATGAATAACCCACCACTGGCTACAGATTCCAGGAGAAAAGCACGCACCACGAGGTCACATTTCATGCCCAACTATCATCGCTCAGTCAGGTGGTTAAGCCGACTAGCAATTTTCCAAGTCCGCAATCAAGACTTCAGTAGCCGCGTGCTTCTTTGGAAGTCTGAACTAGCAATCGCCTTTATAGAAAACGCTATGCTTCCACCTTAGGTGTGTCTGCAAGTGAAAAATCAAAACGTTACAGAGAATTTGAATCCATGCAGTACGTGTTCCAGCCAGGATGGGTTCTGGAGAAGGCTTCTAATCTACAGTGAATGCTGCTGCTAATTGTTTAACGTGGGTTCCATTTTGTTTTGTTGTTTTGTTTTTAAATCTCATTGTATCCCGGTCTTGCTTCACCTGATGGAAACTTTGGCAGTTTATTGTTCTTTGAAGCAGATGGGATGGACTCTTAATTGATGATTTGCTGCCTTCTGTTTCTTTCTTGACTCGCTCCATCTTTTATTCTCCGGAGCAGTTTCCTCCAGTGCCTGTCTTGCTGGACTGATGGATGGCGCTGCTCCATGCAAACACAGGCTGTGTCTTCCATCTCTCCACATCCCTCTTCTTATACACACGCAGGAGTGATGCTAGCGCGAGCCTGACGCGGATCCATCTGCAACGTGTATTTATATGTACGGCATCGGTTCATTGGTAACGAACCCACCTGATTTGATGGACATCACCCTCGGCGTTTGGTAGATAAAGACGTTTGCCTTCCTTACTGGGGCGTCTCCTGGGAAGACCACAGTGCTCGTGTGTCAGGAAAGGGCATGGAGATAAAGCTCTCTATAGACGATTTCAGGTTTATCGAACACGAGCAACCACTCATAGAGCGGAAGCCGATCAGCTGTGATTGGTTAGCACATTACTTCCAATTGGATAGTGAGTGCTGATACCCCCAGGGTCACTATGCAGAAGTGAGAAAAGTTCCAAACCAGCCTGGACTCCATGAGTCCCCGCCGTAAAACATAACAAAATAAATAAATACATCCTTTCTCCCTGAGAAAACCACGTCTTACATGTTTCCTGGAGAAATACAATCAAACATCTATGCACCTCAGATAGGGTACTTCTAACTGTCCCTCCTTAAATGCTTGCACTGAAGTTTAACTTGGCAAACCAGTGAGTTTATTGGGTTTATTTCTGAGGTCCTGGTTGAGGGGTTAGAGGAGCATGGGAGGCTCAGCGGCAGCTGTATAACTGATACCCTCACCGTATCATGAGTGAGAGCTCGTGGAAGCTAGAGTCCTGGAGTTCGCTCTCCAATTGATATCCAGTCAGTTCCACGGAAGAGTCTCCTCTCTGCAGCAAATGTTTCCTGCTTTTGTTGCAATGGGGGAAAACGAGCTCCATTTCAAACTGGGTTTCAAACGAAGTTACTGTGTTAAGTAATACATAAACGAAGAAGTAAACCCGGAAGTCAGCAGGACCTTATTCTTAGGTGAAGAACTGTTAACCACAGGATGTCTAGACCACAACCCTAAAGTCAGCCTGGTCAGCTGTTGATGATTGACAGCCATCTAAAGAGGAGGCTGATTGCAGAACCAGCTGGCTCTTTCCCCCTTACTGTGTGATTGTTATCTAAAATACTGATGCTCACTCTGCTTCTATAACCTCGTCTTGTTGTGGGTCCGGGCTTGCTCAGCGATTCACCAAGATCATCAACACATTTTAATAAGAAAAGGCATTTTATTAGATGCTGGCACCAGGCACCCTGGCAGGAGGACTGCACCTGAGAGTGCGCCCAAGGTGGGTCCATCGTCTAGCCGTATCAACACAGGGCTTATCAAGGAGAAAACCCCACAGTGCTGGGTCTAGTAGTTGTCTTTCTGAGAAGAGTCTAAGTCTGATTACAAAAGCAGAAATGGTAGCTAGTCTTATAACTTACTCTCTTGCAAGAACAACAAATTTGACAAGATCAGTCCATTCAAGAATAGTCCGCACCTCTGGGCCAAAGGGGAAGCAAGCTGACAGGGTAGAGCCCATAGAAACTGGGGGTTTACATGCTAGAGACAGTTCAGCTATGTATCTGAAGCATAGTAGTAAAACCTTAAATGTGGTGTTAACCGTCACAGTTTATGGCTGCTTGTTCAGAAAAACAAAAGCAACCCCAAAACAAACAAGCACATTAAGGCCTCAAGTAACAAAAGCCCCAGAGTCGAGACACTTGTGGTTTGTCTCGTGGTCTGTCCCTTTAAAAGCCCCAGCCACTGCCTTCCCCTTTGGCTGCAGCTGTCAGATTGGCAAAGGCGGCCGTCACAACACTGCATAAATAAAGCAAACTTATTTCTTAATCTTTTTGTTTTGTTTGGAAGTCTTTCCCTGGTGGTCTCAAACTCTAACATTTTGGAGACCCCAGTGAAATTTCCGGGAGATCCCTGACTTGGGGCCTGAGGTCTGGGAGAAGCCCTGAGACTTAGAATCCCAGGGAACCCACAATTGGGAGGCCCCAGTAGACTTAGACGTTTAGGAGGCCTGAGGTCATGGCTGGCACAAATTAACAGCCTGGGATAGGCTCCCAATTGGGAGCAAGTCCAATGTGGCCTTGAGAGACCCTAGGGAGGGGCCCAGACTGGGATGGCCACAAATTTACAGATTGTACATAGGAATTGCTAGCCAGTGTACATCTCAAACTCATATCGATTGGAGAGTTCTTTTGTTCTGTTTGGAGTCTGGATAATCTGGAGAGGTCTTAGGGTGGATCTGACAAAATCATTAATCCAGCCTCTGGGTAGAAAAAAAGTTCTCTTGTCCCCTTGGTTAGGAATTATTGAGTATATGACTGAATGTGGCCGTTGTATGCACATCTGTTTGTCTGGTCCCCTCCGTTTGCACGAACATTCTGTCTTCTCAAGTTACTGTTCGGCAGGTCTGTATTTTCTGGTGTACCCCTAAATTTGTTGCAGACGTGAAAACTGAACCAAGCAAGGGAGGGGGATTGGGAGAGCGCAAGCTCAGCTTCAGTGCGAGCTCCTTGTTAGTACTTCTCTCAGTGTGCTCCTGCAGGCTCCTCAGTCTCGATCCAGGGGTCTCTCTGGGGGTTCCCACACCTGTGCATCCAGGCTGGGGTAGTGCGAGTGCCCCCACATGCCACCCTGTGGGCACCAAAACCCCCATCTCCAAATGCCTGGTGCACTTCTACCTTACTGGGGCCCAGAGGCCCAGGGCCACAGCAATCTTGTGGGTGTGGATATTGCTAAAGCATTGCCTTCTGCTGTTCTGCTGTATTAAAAGCGGACTCAAGTTGGGTTATGGCTACCTGACCTATGACATAAAAAGCAAAAAAATAGTTTAAAGGTGAACTATTCCCAGTACGGATTATTTGCTAATCATCTTATACTCCTTTGGGTTTTATTTAACTCTCTAAAACTTTGCTAAAGTGAAAACTTTATCTCAAGATTTATAAGATTGTTAGGAAAACTTTCTGTCCTTCAAGTTTATTGGGTCTGGTGAAAAACCTATAAGATCTCTAACAAAAAAAAAAATTAGCTTAAAACTCAAAAGGGTTGTTAATTCAAAATCTATACATAGATCATTTTAATTGACAGCATGCTTCGTATGCAACTGAGATTCAACTCTCGTTTGAAAACTAAATGTTTTTCATTTAAAGAAATGGTCAGCACCCTTAGCCATCGGGGAATGCAAATCAAAACTACTTTGAGATTCCATCTTGCACCTGTCAGAATGACTGAGATCAATAACACAAATGACAGCTCATGCTGGCAAGGATGTGGAATAAGGAGAACACTCATCCATTCCTGGTGGGAGAGTAAACTTATATATATATATATAGCCATTAAGGAAATCCGTATGGCAGTTCCTCAGACAGCTGGGAATTGGTCTACCTCCTGGTATAGCTATACCTCTCTTAGACATTCACCCAAATGGTGCTCCATCCTACCACAAGGATGCTTGCTCAACTATGTTCATTGCTGCACTATTCATAATAGCCAGAAAGTAACCTATATATTCCTCAACAGAAGAATGGATAAAGAAAGTGTGTTACACTTACACACTGGAGCACTACTCAGCTACTAAAAATGACATCCTGAACAGACTAAGATGGCAGAGATCTTTAGTATTCTAGATAAAAGATAACAAAAGTTCAAGGAATAGGTGAATGATCTAGGATGGAAGGGATAAAAGAGGAATTTAAAATGTGAAGGGAAAGATGAGAAGCTGAAGAATTAGGGTCACAGCTCTAAGCACCAGAAACTGAACTGTTCCCATCTTATGATGAAGCAAGGCAATGGCCCAGGCGGTCTGGCCGAGAACCTACAGACTATCTCTCCTCACCTCAGGTCTACTCAGGCGAACAGAGACTGCCTTGAAAGTGCACGTCATCTTTGTCTTTGCTAACTTTGTTAAGTTTAAGTTACCAAGAAAAATGGAGTCCTGCATGCTATTAATGGTACAGAATGAAAGGGTTAAGAAAATAAGCTTCCCAGTCTCTCTGTGGACTGCATTAATGATTTAAAGTTTTATTTTGAACTTCAGTTCAAAAATTGTGACCTTGTAAGGCTTAAACTTAACAGGGATAAAACTGTAAAATCCTAATCTTGTGAAAAAACATAACTACTAACTTGAGCTGAGCAGTGATGGCTCACACCTTGAATCCCAGCACTTGGGAGGCTACTGTCTCAGATAAGAAGAAGAAGAAGAAGAAGAAGAAGAAGAAGAAGGAGGAGGAGGAGGAGGAGGAGGAGGAGGAGGAGGAGGAGGAGGAGGAGGAGGAGGAGGAGGAGGAAAGAGCAAGCTATAACTTGTAAAGTTCAGAAGATAATTAAGATATGAAGGCTGATGGTCCGTCACCTTGTAAATAATCAAATTCTTTAATGCTAAGCACAAATGTAATTCACTTACGAGGACAACCTTTAGCCTTCTGTGTGTTTTCGGGGTTATGCTAAAAGCAACGTTTTTTTGAAATCAGATATACTTAATAGATGACCCTCAAAGCTATTCCAAGATCCTCTGAATATGGCATTTTAAATTGTTTAGTAATAAAGACTTCTGTGGTAGATAAAACACCAGCTCCTAGAGGCAGCCCTAAGGTCTCCTCCAAAAAGGACAACTCCACCTGGATTATAGTAACACTAACCACTGGACAAAACTACCCCAAGCCTTGCCCACTGCCAGGACCCTGCGTAAACTATAGAAAAGCAGGGAACTGAAGAATTGACAGGCCAGTCTCTCAAGTTCCTTACCCACAGTAAAGTGTCTCCAATCTTCTGGGTCTGGCAGTCGACGGCTGATGCTGTCTTGTACAGCAGTCATAAACTTAATGCCATCCTCCATAGAAGCTAAAGGCTGATGCCACTTTGCCTTCAATTATGTCTCCCTTTCTGACAGTCAAAAAGTGAGACTGGGTTCTGGTTGAATGGCTTACTTCCTGGTTATCAAATTTTACCTTGGTGAAGCAAATGTTTGTCTTCTCTGTCTCACTGCTGTGTGCATCCTACCGCTCATTCATGGGTAGAAATGTCAAACACTTAATGGATAACAGGGACCTTAAAATTAAATTCCCCAGATTTGACTCATTCTTCAAAAGCCAGTGGGGAATATAACGGAATACTAAATATTAGCCCTACAGGCTTAAAATTAACCTGTACCTCAACATCAATCGATGTTTTGATTTAGACAACCAAAAGCCAGTGGGGAATACAATGGTTGAAACTAGCTCTGTTTCAAACTGAGCTCCAAACTAAGCTACTGTGTCAAAAAAAAAAAAAAAAAAAAAAAAAAAAAAAAAAAAAAAAAAAAAAAAGAAAAAGGAAAAGAAAAGAAAAGAAAAAAACTTGGGAGCCGGCAGAACCTTATTCTTAGCCACAGGCTGTCTAGACCACAACCCTAAGGTAAGCCTCAGCAGAAGCTGAGCAATCTAAAGAGGAGACTGATCTCACAGCTGATAGAGGGATAATACCCAAAATATATAAAGAACTCATAAAAACTGGAGGTCAAGAAAACAGCACAATTAAAAATGGGGTAGACATCTAAACAGAGAATTCTCGAAAGAAGAAACTCAAATGGATGAGAAACACTTAACGAAATATTCAGTATCCTTAGTCATCAGGGAAATGTAAATCAAAACTGCTTTAAGATTTTATCTTACACCCATCAGAATGACTAAGATCAACAAAACAAATAAAAGCTCGTGCTGGTGGGGATGTTTAGTAAGGGGAACACTTTCCCATTGCTGGTGGGAGGGGAAATTGTGCAGCCACCGTGGAAATCAATGTGGTGATTCCTCAGGAAGTTAGGAATTGATCTGCCTCAAGATCCAGCTGTACAGCTTTCGAACATAGACCTAAAGGATGCTTCATCCTATTACAGAGACCTTGCTCAGCAATGGTCATTGCTGCTCTGTTCACAATAGCCAGTAACTGGAAACAACCTCAGCACCCTTCAATAGATAAATGGATAAAGAAACTGTGGTACAGTTACACAATGAATATTACTCAACTGTTAAAATAATGAAACCATAAAATTCACAGGTAAATGGATGGAACTACAGAAAAACTATTGTCCTAAGTGAGGTAACCCAGATCCCCAAAGACAAATATGCTATGTAGTTACTCACATGTGAATACTCGCTGTTGAGTGACTGATGAACAGGCTATAAGCTACAAAACCGAGGTTATGTTGAGAGTAAGGGTCTAGGTGAAAGGGACTTTTCTCCCTAAGAAGGGAAATAGAATAGATAGTTATGGGTGGATGAGGGGGTTGGGTTGGAATGGGATGATCAGACAGGGAGTGGAAGGGAGAAGAGGGAGGAAATATAGGGGCAACTAAAATGTAGGGCCATTTGAGGGGTTGTTTGGAAACCTAATACAGTAGAAGCTTCCAATTATTTATACATACAGGAAGGCAGTCTAAATGAAATCACCAAATAATGGGGGAAACGGAGCTCCAACTGAGAATCTCTCATCAGCAAATGAAGCTTCCAGTACTTGGAATGAGTTACATCTATTTGGGTTATTGGCCAAAGGGGTCCTTTGGGAGCCCCCAAACAGTCTATGCTGTTGCCAAAGCTATAGGTGCTCTCCACAAACTGATGATAAGGTTTTATTGCTGAAGACAGTATGAGAAGTTGGTCTGATGCCTACCTAGAGCCTTCACTCCTACAGGCTAGTGTTCTTGGCACCAGATGACACTCCACATGCTACTAAGAGAGAAAGGTAAACGTGAACCCAGTTAGAAACTCTTTGATCTACCATGGTTCCTTGTACTAAGACATGCTAATGCATTGGTGACATAAAACTTGTGGGAGTAATCAATCAATATCTGATTTAAGACCCCCTCCATGAGATGGAACCCATACCCTACACTGCTTGCGTGGCCAAGAACCTGAGACTAGATAGTCCAGGGACCGAAGGTGCTACTATTCTTTAAAAAGTAAAAGTATTAATAAAATGGCTCCTAATGACATTCTGTGTATTCACAGATTGGTGAGCACCAAGAAAACAAAACTCTCTAAATCAGCAGGGTTGATGCACACGTGAACTCCCAGCATGCACAGGGCCAGCCTGGGTCCACACCAGATGAGGTCCTAGAGCTGAAAGGAGAACATAGCTCCCATCCCCAACTCAGATGCTGTCTCCATTTGACAGTAATTTACTAATGAAAACAAAAATAGTTTTCTATGAGGAATCTACGCAGGAAAGCAAACCACTCTTAAGGGCGGACCCTACGCTCAGCAGTAAGAGGTTGAAAGGAAACCAACTCAACAGCATATTTGGGGGGTGGTTTTGTCTCACAGTGTGTTAGAACATTTTTCCATTACAGCTCCTTTGTAAGTACATTATGGCTTAAGATTTTATGTTTTATGGGATTCCTGTGGGTGTGAGGGTGTGACTCTGCATCTGTGTCTGTTTCCTGTGCTTTTCCTTTGACCCTTTCCTTCTGTCCGTGTTGTCCAATTCTGATTGCTTTGCTTCTATGCTATCATATTTTATCATTATCTCTTAGATGCCTAATTTTTTATCCTCTAACAAGAGACAGAAAGGAAGTAGATTCAGATGGAAGGGGAGTGAAGGAGGAACTGGGAGGAGTCATGGGGGAGAAAGTTGTAATTAGAGTATATTGTATGAGAAGAAATCTATTATCAATAAATCTTTTTAGGAAAGATCACTCACCATGATTAAGTTGTCTTTATTCCTTGGGTTCAAGAATGCCACAAAAATAGAAAAATCAGTAAATGCAATGCATCATGAATAGAAATTGCTACATGATTTTATCAATTGATGCAGACAAAGCCTTTGACAGAGCTCAACATTCATTCATGGCCCAAAAAGAGAGTAAAAGATGGAAATACCCAAACATAGCAAAGTATAGTGGTATATTATTTGTGTTTTAATACATAAAGCTTGCCTGAAGATCATAGGGTAAAGCAGTCATAATAGTCTGCCATACAGGCCAGGCAGTAGTGTCAAGCACTTTTAATCCCAAAACTCCAGAGACAGAGGCAGATGGTCCCTGTTAGTTCAAGGCCACCCCGAGTTACACAGATAAAATCTGTCTAAAAAAGAAACAGAGCTCACACAAAGGTGATCCCAGGCACCTGGGATTACACACCTTTAATCCCAGCACTAGGGAGGTGGAGACAGGAGTGATAGGGCTGGGTGGAGAGAGAAATATAAGGGGGAAGAGACAGAAACTCAGTGTGGTGTGTGGATTGTAAGGTGTGGCATCTTCAAGACTCGTGAAAACAGGGTCTTACCCATTTCAGTCTGAGATAGAGGTAAGACCAGTGGCTGGCTGCTTTGCTTTTCTGATCTTCAGGTTGGACCCCAATATCTGTCTCTGGATTTTTATTATTCATTCCACAACAAAGATTGCATATGACAGACATATAGTAAACATTATGCTAAAAGTGGAAAAATTCAAAGTAGTTCTGTTAAAATCAGGGATGAAACAAGAGCATCTTGTCTCATACATAATTTCCTTCATCAAGTATTATTAGAACAATAAGAAATAAAAAAACAAAAGGGCAAAAATAACAAAAGAAAAAGTCAAATTTATTTATGAGTTGACTCTTTGCCTGGGAGACCCTTAGACTCCACTAAAGACTTTTAGAACTAGATAATCACCCAGCAAAGTGGCAGGACACAAAATCAATACTTAAAAATCAGTTACTTTCCTATATACCCGTAATAATTATGCTAAAGAAAGAAATCATAATAGCTTTTGAAAAAGAAATATCAGAATCTGGAGAAATGGCTCAGTGGTTATGAACACAGGCTCAGTTCCCAGCACCCGCGTGAAGGCTCACAATTACCTGAATTCCAACCTCACAGACTATGACACCCTTTCCTGGCCTCTGTGCACAGCAGGGACACACGTGGCACACGAACATACATGCTTGCAAAATACTTAAAAAATTAATTTTTAAAAAGGCATACCTTTGAGTAAATATAAAGAAATGAATGCATCTATAAGGAAATTAAAAAGCACTGAAGAGAGAAACTGAAGCCTGCATTAAAGGTGGAAGTATCTGCCATAACTGTGGATTGTCTGCGTTAATGTGGAGGGTCCGCGTGAGAGAAGAACGAAACTCCGTTCAGCCCAATTGAGGTAACGGTTCTGGGTCAAGACATCAAGACTCTGACCACCACTTTGTTTATTTTACTTGTATTTAGTTGCACAATTCTGGAAAAAGTTTTCTGATAACAACTTAACCCCACGAGAACAACAAAGCTTAAGGCATGTTCAGACTGAAGCTCTTGCAAATTACATATGGCTCAAAAAAAAAAAATGAAAGAAAGAAAGAAAGAAAAAGAAACAAATTACAAATGGCTCATCCATTAGATGGGTTTTTTTAGTTGACTTAAGAACAATGCTCAAGGTAAGGTCTAGGGAGAATAATTTAGGTAAATACAATCCCTGTGGGAGTCAGGATTGGGCCTGGCTCTAAGATAACACAGACGTCACTTAGGCTGCTCTGAAGTTCAAATGACTTCTCTCAAAAGAATGGCTATTATGGCCTAGGAGTAATGCTCAAGGTTCTAAGGGGGGAAAGTTTGGGATAAACAAATATAATATCCAACGGGGATATGGGTGGAACCTGGCTCAACAGGTGGCAAAGGATCACCAGGTTGTACATTCATTCCCAGACTCCAGAAGGAACAGGTTAAACATTGCCTTCCTTTGAAAAATGTCTGTGTGTTTCACATTCCTGGCTTCCCCAGTGCTTATCTGTATGCACAAGAACATTTTGCCCTCTACGCACTAATATTCTGAAAATGGCTCTGTATGGTTCCAAAAACCATATTACTAGTCAGCGAATCAAAATTCCAATGACAGTTGTCCCAGAAATAGAAAAACACAATCATAAAATTCACATGGAATCACAAAGACCAAAGACTTTGTATATCCTAAGCAGTTCTGAGCTAAAATCACAATGCCTGGTTTCAATTTATATACTACAGAGCCAAAGAAACACAAATAGCGTGCATGGTATTGACACAGCAGCATACATGTACATCCATGGAATAAAACAGAGGACTCAGAAATAGCCTGCTGCAGCCTCCTAATTTCTTGACAACGATGTAAACAAAAAACTCTGTGCATTGGAGAAGACATAACCTCTTCAACAAGTGGTGCTGAAAATAATGGGTATCTGTATGGACACGAATGAGACTAGATCCCCATCTCTCACCCTGTGCCAAAGTCTATGCAAAATAGAGCAAACGTCTTCCTGTGAGATCCTATTAGGGGAAAACGCTTCAGAATGTAGACAGCAAAGACTTTCTCCAAAGGGCGACACTTACCCAGGAAGCAAAACCAAAGCTTGAAAATGGGACTGCATCAAATTCCAGAACTACTGCCAAACAATGAAAACAAGAGAGGAACAACAGCTAGAGAGTGAGAGAAAATATTGGCTATTTACACATTTGGCTATATACACAGAGGATAACCATATACCAGAAAACATAAAAATCTCAAAAAACTAAGAACTCTAAAATGAAAGAATTCAACTAGTAGATGGGCTAATGCGATCACCAGATAATTTTCAAAAGATAAAGTATAAATATCCAATAAACAGATGAGAAAATATCCAACATCTTGAGCCATCAGGGAAATGTAAATTAAAACTTTGAAAGAAAATAACCGAAATAAAATAGAAAATTCCATCTCACTCTAGTCAGAATAGCCATCCTTAGGAAAACAAACAGCCTGATGAGCCCATTTA